>NW_022436977.1:7259727-7293154 GCF_009761245.1 Sapajus apella | reverse complement strand
TATATACCTATCTACCTATCTATCTATCTACCTATCTACCTACCTATATACCTATCTACCTATCTATCTACCTATCTACCTACCTATATACCTATCTATCTACCTATCTACCTACCTATCTACCTATCTACCTACCTATATACCTATCTACCTACCTATCTACATACCTATCTACCTACATACCTATCTCTCTACCTATCTACCTACCTATCTATCTACCTATCTACCTATCCACATACCTATCTATCTACCTATCTACCTACCTATCTACCTATCTACCTACCTACATACCTATCTATCTACCTATCTATCTACAGAGAAAATACAGGAGGAACAAAACACATATATTATTATGATTTGTTAAATTACTTAGAGTAAGTTGCAGACATTCATGACATTTAGTCACTACTTCACCATGCACTGCTAAAATTAAGAAGGTTCTTCTATGTAGCCACAATAGCATAATCACATCTAAGAAAATGACAATAATTCCATATGATCTAATATTCAGTTTATATTTATATTTCTAAAATTATGCCAAATTCTTGTACTTGATTGTGTTTTTAGCCTTTAAATCTTTTATTGTTTTAAAACATCAAAAAATGATACTTTTTCTTTTTTAAAAGCGTATTTGCATTGACGTTTTTAAAGGAGTGCAGTTATTTTACAGGATGTTCCATTCATTCTGGATAAAGCTGATGGTTTCCCCTTGGTGCTTGTTTTGTAACCTGATCCTCTATCCCTGTAATTTCTATGCTCTGAAAATTAGGTCTGGCAACTTGATTAGATGCAAGTTAAACATCTCTGGCAAGAACAATGCATTGTCAATTTTGTTACTTAATGTTGGATCACATTAGGGTAGCCAGTTAATGTCATAAGTGTGTCCCAGTGTAAGTGATGCTAAGTTTGATCCCTTAATTAAGGTGGTGATGACCAGAGCTTTTCAAAGAGTAAATACCTTTATATTTTTCCCTCCTTTGTTATCACTAATCTGTGAGGCAGTACTTTGGCATCATATGAATTGACTTTTCTATAAAATGTCACCCAACTGTTTTAGTATGATTTAAAGATCCTTACCTGAATTCATCATTATATTAGGGTTCTCTCCTTCCTGTATTTATTAGCTAACATTCTTCTGTAAAGATGAGCTTTCTTTTTCTTCTCTCTCTTTTCTCTCTCTCTCTCTCTCTCTCTCTCTCTCTCTCTCTCTGTCTCCCCCCACCCCCTTTCTCTACATCATATTGCTGTGGTCTCACACATTTCTTTTTTATTTAATGTGTTATAGTTACTTACTTTTTTTTAATATTCAAACTGTTCCAAATTTGGCTAAAGGGAGCCCCTTCAAAATGAATCCTGTATCCTTTTTTAGAACATATCAGTTTTTTATTTCTCCTTGATTTCTGGCACCATAAAATGTTTCTGATTCATTTTACATTTTTTTCCTCAGATCTGGATTAAGTCATTTTTATTATAGTCTGTTCTTGAAGCTCTGTAAAGAAATACCTTAGACTGGGTAATTTATAAAGAAAAGAGGCTTAATTGGTTCACGGTTCCACAGGTTGTACAGGAAGCATGGTGCTGGCATCTGCTCAACCTGAGGAAACTGACAATCTTGGCAGAAGGTGAAGAGGGAGCAGGCACTTCACGCTGCCGGAGCAGGAGCAAGAGAGAGAGGGAGGGGGTGCCATACACTTTCCAACAACCACATCTCACGAGAACTCACTCGCTATCACAAGAACAGCACCAAGGGCACGGTGCTAAAACATTCATGAAAAATCCACCCCCGTGATCCAATCACCTCTCAACAGGCTCCACCGCCAATGCTGAGGATTACAATTTGACATGAGATTTGGGTGGGGACACACATCCAAACCAAATCACCATTCTCCAAGGAGTCCCGTTTCTTTATAACGAAGAGGAGCATTTACAACAAGATCTAGGCAGTAAGTGTGTTCATTGCAGCTACGTGTCACCAATTGTAAGACCATTCATTTAGTCACTACTTCACCATTCATTGCCTAAAAAATAAGGAGGTTCTTCTATGTAGCCACATTCAAGTCAGCAAAGCAAGGAAATATATGTGTTTAAGACTCATATATTTAAAGTTAACATAAAAGGGGTTTTTTAACTTATTGTATTTTCAACGTTTATTTTCCGTTATAGAAAAATCTTGATTCTCAATAATGTTATGTCTACTTTTTTGCTTTGTCCTTATAATAGTCATACAACAGTTTAAAATTATAAGACTACCATTCCTAAAAACCAATAAGCATACCACATAAAGCTTTAGCTGCCTTTGAAAGTCTTCTTAGAATATATACTACTGAGGTATATTCAGTCAGAGTCCTGATATCAAAAATTATTCAAATCAATTATTTTTTTCTGAGTGGTTCTTTTATTTTTATTTATCATCGTTACTATTACTTTCGGCTTTTAGATTCAGGGGATACATATGCCAGTTTGTTACCTGGGTATGTTGTGTGATCCTGAGGTTTGAGGTATGAATGATCCTGTCACCCTAGTACTGAGCATAATACCCAACAGTTCATTTCTCACCCCTTCTCCCCCTCCCTCCTCAGTTTATACTGTTCTTCCCAGTTTATATTGTTGCATCTTTATGTCCACAAATATCCAGTGTTTACCTACCACTTACAAGTGGGAAATATGCAGTATTTGATTTTCTGCTCCTGTGTTAATTTGCTTAGGATAGTGACCTCCAGCTGCATCCGTGATATTACAAAAGTCATGATTTCATTCTTTTTTATGGCTGCATAGTATTTCATGGCATATATGTACCATATTTTCTTTGTCCGATCTACCATTAGGCACCTAGGTGGATTCCATGTCTTTGATATTGTGAATAGTGCCATGAGGAACACATGAGTGCATGTGTCTTTTTGGTAGAATGATTTGTTTTCTTTTAGATATATAATCAGTAATGGGATTGTTGGGTTAAATGACAGTTCTAAGTTCTTTGAGGAATCTCCAAACCGCTTTCCCCCATGGCTGAATTAATTTACGCTCCCATAACAGGGTAAAGGGTTCCCTTTTCCCATAGCTTTCCCAACATTTGTTGGTTTTGACTTTTAATAATGGCCATTCTGAATGGTATGAGGTGATATCTTATCATGATTTTGATTTGCATTTTACTGATGATTTGTAATACGAAATATTTTTTCATATGTTTGTTGGCTTCTTATATGTTTTCTTTTGAGAAGTGTCTGTTTATGTCTTCTGCCTATTTTTAATGGGGTTGTTTTTGGTCTGTTTAATTGTATAAGTTCATTATAATGTCTAGATATTAGACTTTTGTCAGATACATAGTTCGCAAATATTTTCTCCCATTTTGTAGGTTGTTTATTCTGTTGATTGTTTCTTTCTTCAATTATATCCAACTTGTCAATGTTTGTTTTTGTTGCAATTGCTTTTGAGGACTTAGTCATAAATCCTTTCCCAAGGCCCATGTCCAGAATGGTGTTTCCTAGGTTTTCTTCTAGGGTTCTTACAGATTCAAGTCTTACCTTTAAATTTTTAATCCATCTTAATTTTTGTATATGTTAAAAAAAATAGCGATCCAGTTTCATTCTTCTGCCTATGGCTAGCTAGGTATCCCAGCACCGTTTATTGAATAGGGAGCTCTCCTCTCATTGCTTATTTTTGTCACCTTTGTTGAAGATCAGATGGCATTAGCTGTGCAGTTTTATTGCTGGTTTCTTTATTCTGTTCCATTAGTCTATTGTCTATTTTTGTACCAGTACCATGCTGTTTGGGTTACTGTAGCCCTATAGTATAGTTTGAAGCTGGGCAATGTGATGCCTCCCGCTTTTTTCCCTTTGCTTAGGATTGCTATGGCTATTCATGCTCTTTTTTGGTTCATATGAATTTCAGAATAGTTTTTCTACTTCTGCAAAAAATGACATTAATAGCTAGTTAGGAATAGCATTGAATCTGTAGATCGCTTTGGGCAGTATGGCCATTTTAATGATACTGATTTTTCTGATACACGGGCATGGAATGTTTTTCTATGTGTTTGTATTATCTATGATTTGTTTTATAGATTTCCTTATAGAGATCTGTCACCTCCTTGGTTAGATGTACTCAAAGGAATTTTATTTTTCTGTGGCTATTACAAACGAGATTGCATTCTTTGGCTCTCAACTTGAATGTTACTGATGTACAGAAATGCTACTACTTTTTGTGCAATGATTTTGTATTCTGAAACTTTACTGAAGCTACTTGTCAGTTCCAGGAGTATTTTGACAGAGTCTTTAGGGTTTTCTAGGTAGAGAATCCTGTCATCGACAAAAAAAAGATAGTTTGACTTCTTTTCCTATTTGGATGTGTTTCCTTTTTTCCCTTGCCTGAGTGCTCTGGCTAGCACTTTCAGTACCATGTTGGATAGGGGTGGTGAGACTGGGCACCCTTGTCCTGTTCCAGTTGTCAAGGAGAATGCTTCCAGCTTTTGGAGGTTTAGCGTGATGTTGGCTGTGTGTTTTCATAGATGGCTCTTAATACTTTGAGGTATGCTCCTTCAATATCTAGTTTCTTGAAGGTTTTTTATCATGAAGGGATGTTGGATTTTTTTTCTCTGTGTCTACTGAGATGATTGTGTGATTTTTGTTTTTATTTCTGTTTAAGTGGTGAATCACATTTATTGATTTGCATAAGTTAAGTCAATCTTGTATGCCAGGATTGAAATCTATTTGATCATGTTGAATTAACTTTTTGATGTGTTGTTGAATTCAGTTTGCTATTTTGTCGAGTGAATATTTTCAAATATTCAAATATTTTCAGAACAATATACAGCTTCATTTTTTAAACTGTATTCCAATTTTAGATTTTTCTTCTTCTTACCCTTAATTTTACTATTATTTAATTTTCCAAGTATATAAGACATTCACATGCTCCCACCCGTTTTCTCCAACCCAGTTACAATCCTCCTCCCTATAGGTTTTATAATCCTTTTTGTATTTCTTTCTTTCTGCAAACACACACACACACACACACACACAATTTTTCCCTCTTTCTGGACAGAGGATATTTTACCATATGCTATTCATACTTTGCTCCTTTTATTTAACACTGTATTCTAAAAATTACAAAAATTACTCCAAATCCACTCATAGGGATCTTCCTCGTTCTTTTTCATGTTTCACCAGGTATTTTTAAATGCATATTTATTACAAAATAATACAAAATAAGCCTTCAGGAATCTAGTTAATATCTGACACTATAATAGAAGATTTTAAAGTTGGAAATAGACTTAAGGATCTAATGGGCCAATATTTCTAGTTTGTATTGTTGAATCAGAGGCTCAGAAGGGTGAAACGGCTTGGCCAATGCAGTGGATGCTGGGCGGTGTTGCCCAGATTGCTTCAGGACTAAAAGCCTGATCCCAGCTGCTAGGGAGGCTGTTGGCACTCCCTGCTGTAGAACTGCCCTGTTAGGAAGAGCTGCCTCAAAAAAGATGACATGGGTCCAGTCCAGTCACCCTGTCCCAACTCAGGACAGCTGTGCAGGGCCACCGCAGCTCCAGAGTGCCCCCATGGGGCACTGAGCCCCGTGTGACAGCATCATGGCCCAGCGTCTCCTCTGCCCAGACCTGCTATCTTCCTTCAGGGCATTAATCCTATTAATCCTCCTGAACCTTGATCTCTAACTCAGGGTCTGCCTCCTGGGGCCCAACCTGAGACACCCAGAGGCATCCATTTTATTATCATTAGAATAAAACTAGACACCAAATCTTCTAACGATAAATCTACTAGTTACACTATATCATACTGCCTTTCAGATCCTTATCAATTTTCTTAACTGTTAAGAACACTGAGGCCACTAGTTAAATTTCCTTCTGGGGAAAAAAGTCTCTGTCTTTAAAGTTACTTGCCATCAAAGATAGTATTCTAGTTTTGTTTTATTTAAAACACAACATATTGTGTTTTAAATAAAGTAAAACTAGAATATCCACTAAAATCTCTTCACTCTTTGAATCTGAGTAAAAATGGTATGAAGCGCTAGTCCACACTCTGGAAATTCAATGCTTTCTGCACGATTTCTGAAAATTTTCCCAAAAGCTTACATTCTTAAAACAATTCTTGTTCTGTCTCCTGCTTCCAAATGTACTGTCTAGCACATAGTAGGTGCTCAATAAATATTTATTGTTAGCCAAGTGCCTCTTTTCCTTTCTTCTGGGAATAGGGGCTTCTTTGTTTCTTTCCCCAACATCTCCATACAGTAACAAGGGCTCCAAAACAGAGTAGTTCTCATTTTACATGTGGATATTTTAGCATCAATGATTGGCCCAGGGTTGAACACATAACCCAATTCAAGCCAACCAGAGTTTCTTCCGGTGACTAAAGATTAGAACTAAGGGGAAAAGGTCTTTTCTTTTCTGGCAGCAGAGCACTAAGGATAAGAGCCTGGAAGCTACTGATGGCCACATCCCCTGTTGATTAGAGAAAGTTCATCTGTCAAGGAAAAAATAAAGCCCATACGTAATGATCAAGAGGGGAATCTTACGGCGTTTGAGTTCTACATGGCACAGTCCCTGAGGCCAGCTCCACCTTCACCTTTCCCACAGTGTGAGCTGAAACATGACATCATCACTGTCAGAGGCGCAGGCTAAATTACCTCCCCACAAGATGGACATGATGACAAGTGGCCGTAATTGTAGTGGAAAAGGAACGTAGAATTAGAAAATAACTCTAATTACAAAAACAAGTCAAAAGCTGCGCAGATAAAAAAGCAAAGAGAGAGTGACAGATTAAGAAGGTGAGCAACGTTGCACAGTTCATTTGTGAATTGTTAAAAGTGCAGCCTGTCCCTGGAATACACTTTCTCCTTTCCACCCCACCCTCGCTTTTTACCCACCGGCAACCCCCATGATTCCAAAAAAAGGCCATGTCTCTCCTCCAGAGGAAAACTTACTGGTGGCCCTTGTCTAACCTCCCACCCTACAAATCTCTGTAAGTCTAATGTGGAACATGGGTTTGAGGTAGACTTCATTTGCTAAATACTTATCAAGAAGGCTTCAAAAAGCTAGTGGGGCTTTTAGTATCCATGCCACACAGAACAACGGCATTTGGGCTGGTAGAATGGCCTTAAGTTGTCTGTCTGCATTAGTCAGCCCCATTCAACAATCGCTGAATCTCCAGTGGCCTACCCCAAGACTTTGGAAAGTGGAGTTTTCATCTTTTGCACAAGATGGATCCTGCTTTCTCTTCCTCTTTCTAAAAAGAGGAGAAAGATTTATGCTGGCATTAAGTTTCAGAGGAAAACTATTTTTGTTTCAGTGGATCTGATTTGTAAAATCATTCCTCCTTTCAGGTTGTAGCTATAATCATGTGCTCAAATGATGCAATACATGGGATTTATGACAGCCAACCTTCTGACATTGTCCCCTCCCCCTGTATACCTGGATCTCCTAGCTTCATCACTTAATGTTTAAAAAGATATATGAATGTAACAATGTGGAGAAATTACTGCAATTTTGAAATAGACATGTCTTTCACAACTGAAGGAATTAATTTCAGTTTAGTTTATACCTGCTTCCGCCAAGGACTTGGGCCTTTATACAGGTTAAAACTCAGTCCAAATGAAAAAATAATGGTGGATGGATGGACGGATGGAGGCTTGGATAGGTACATAGGTAGATTCGATAGAAAAAGCAAAAAGAAAAACAAAAGACAGCTAAAGGGAAATATGTCTCAAGCACTTGACTTGGAGTAAATGAGCACATTTGGACAATGAATTTAACCTTAAGTTATCCGGCACCCAAGACTTGGAGGGAACTGAGGTGTACTATATAATTTTAATTTCATTTTTCACACCAACATTTTATCTATAGAGACAAAATGTTTTCTGGCAGTAATCTCATGCAAAAAAAACTTCCATTTGGGCTTTATATGAAAGGTGTTACATGAGATAGTAGACGGTCTTACCAGTTATGCTTTCGCTAACACAGAAAGGATAAACCTCATGTGAAATATTTCCTGGAGGCAAACTGTGTCTCAGAAATGTTTCTGCCAGGCACGCTGAAAACAGGGCCCAGGTGCTTTGGCTCCTGTGCCGTAGTTCTGCCCCAGATACAACCTGGAGAATCTGGATGTGTTTCTAGCAGATGCTGCCAATGGGCCTCTCCTCTCCAACATCAGATGTGTCAAAGTAAAGTTTTGGCACTGGCTAAGCCTCCACAAACGTTTGAACAAATCTAACACGTTCCCGCAGCTCTGTAGGTCCTTGTTGTCAGGTGCAGTGATGGGCTAGGCCTTGGATTCCAGACAGGAGGAGGTAGACTGGCATTTTGTCCTGGAAGGTTTCAAACCGTATGTGTGCTCTTGCCCAGACAGTAGCCTGCGCCTCGGCAACAGGAAGAGTACATGCAAATGAAAATGCTTTATATATATATATATTTTTTTTTTTCCTTTTTCTGGAAGAAATTCAGAAGCTACTCAAACTCGAATACAGTCATGGAGCCTCCATTACCTGCGAGGCAGCCTTCCAGCAGCATGGAGCCTTGTCAGAAACTGCATTGCCAAGGGTGAGAATGACTCTAGAAGCAAAGAGGTAAATTCTAAGTTGTTACTTTATACAGAAGAGAGTTGGGGAGGCAATGAGAACCTAAAAACAGCACTGAATTGGAATGCTTACAGAAACACCACCAAAGAGCTGGAAAACCTCCACTTCGTTTCAAAAGAAGAGTAGAGACAGGTTTTCCCCCAGTTTTAGTAAGAAATTAAGATGAAGACAAAAATAATATGAGGTTGGTCAGATGAAGTGTGCCATCAAAGTGGGTTTTCCAGAAGTGCATGCCCCGTGAGCCTGGAGGAGCCAGAGAAGCTCTGCAAGAAAAGCGGCCGACTGACTGCCTCTGTGCAGAGGAGGGCTTTAGGGCAAGCAACGGAGAAGGGCCTGACCTGGCGGAAGAAGGAATGATTGATCATGGCCTGAGGACCACACAGCATTGGCCTTTCTTGGAAAGGCCCACATTTTGCCGCTCCATTCTCCACTGACTATAATTCAGGACTCAGCTCTGAGATCCCACCCTGGGATGCTCTGCCTGCTGCAACCCCCCCTTTCCCACACTCAGCCACCCCTCTTCAAGGTCCTTCTGTGGAGGGAAAAAAGGCTTTGCCTCCCCTAGAGGGAACGTCCGCAAGGCAGATGGAATGGGTCATAAAAAGGTGCACATGCAACACCTCGCCTTTGTGTGTGTGTCAACATAGGGCAGAGGTAGCGGGAGAGGGGAGGGATAAAGGAAGAGAAGGTTCTCTTTGCCCCGGAATCAGACTGTTGCTAAGTCTAGACCTGAAGGTAAAAGTATTTTGCTCCTATCAGAGGACCTAGTTGGAGGGTAGGCACAAGAGAGGGCCACCCTTCTTCTCCCCAACACCCTTGCTTCTCCCATTTCCCTTAACTCTACTGGTTTCCTCTGTGACAGCACTCCTGGGCAACAGGTTCTGGACCCCATCCCCAACCCAGAGAACCCCACACCTAGTCTAGGTGGGGTGCCTATTCTACTCTGCTGCCGGCTGCTTTAGCCATTGTTGGGGAAGGGAGAAGCTGTGCATGTGGAGAGTGATGGTTGGGGGCTTGGGAGGGGTCCTGGCAAGTGAGAAGACCAGTGGGTTCATAGGGAATTAGAATTCTTTGATATATTCCAAGGAAACTCAAGCCTAGGATTTAAGTGGAGGGCGGAATGCAGCCAGGGACTGGGAAGTGTGATCTGGAATCTTTGCCTTCAATTTGCACATGATAACAATGTCCCTGATACTATCATCTGGGTGACAGAGCGCTTGTACACACAGCATCTTGCTTGACTTTTACACCCACCTGGTGACATATAATTATGATCTCAATTTCACAGACCAGGAAAGCCAGCCCTAGGGAAGTGAAATGACTTTCCCCAAAGAAGCAGCGAAATGCACAAGTGGGGCCGGGCGCGGTGGCTCAAGCCTGTAATCCCAGCACTTTGGGAGGCCGAGGCAGGTGGATCACGAGGTCAAGAGATCGAGACCATCCTGGTCAACATGGTGAAACCCCGTCTCTACTAAAACTACAAAAAATTAGCTGGGCATGGTGGCATGTGCCTGTAATCCCAGCTACTCAGGAGGCTGAGGCAGGAGAATTGCCTGAACCCAGGAGGCAGAGGTTGCGGTGAGCCGAGATCGCACCATTGCACTCCAGCCTGGGTAACATGAGTGAAACTCCGTCTCAAAAAAAAAAAAACAAAAACAAAAACGCACAAGTGGGCTTTCAGTCTTCTGATCCCAGAGTACGTTGATGATAAAATAACTCATGAATTTTAGCAATTATTTCAGAATTCTCATGCTGCAGAGTTAACAAAATAAAAATAAAGAATATATAAGACACACAGATTTGCCTACGCAAAAGCAATCCCACTTACATTCCCTAATGTGAACTCCTAATCCTTGAGTCTAAAACTCGGTGTGATAATGGACATGATGAATTGTGCCTGATATACATTTCTTACAAGTTTTATTTATTATAACTTCCTAAAACCTATACACATGATATTTTTGCAAATCATGTTCTTTGTGATATCTGCTCACAATAGTTGTAAATTCTCTAAGGGACTGCAGAATTCAATTATTTTATTAGGACTGTAGTACTTCACAAGATAAAGCAAATATAAAGACACAATTTTTGCTCCAAACTGATGCTGAATTCTAAATAAAAATGATAATATACTATGAGACAAATTAATATCTGTATAATTTGGCTTGTAAGATGCAATTCCCAAAAGTGAGGCTCTCATCACACACAAAACTATGGAGGGGAAGGAGGAACCCGACTTAATTCAGGTACACTGCCACCAGGTGGCGGCAGAGTGCCACGGACTGTAAAGTCCAAAACAGCAGGTGGAGGATTTGTTAAAATTACAGATTGTAGCTCTGGGTTCAAACCCTACAGACTTGTAATCACAAACGTTTCCATTTTTTATGTATTAGAAACATTTACTGGAAAATTAAATTCAAGAACGTGATATGCAAAACACTTCAAATAGCTCTTTAGAGTGATTTTCCAAATTAAAACTATAGTTACATCTTTCCCTTCAATCTCTTAAGGTTCCTTTTCTCACAAACACCTTCAAAGAAGGTGAATACTGACCCCTCCTAATGTTGTTCTACTGTGAGACCCCTCAGATATCTGGAATGGGTTTGGGGACAACTCCCAAATCTCCGTTTGGTGCTCCGATCTCTTACTCTCTCTCTCAGCCAGTTTAAGAAGTAGTGGTGAAGGGAATCTGAAGGATCGTGGAGGTGAAGGGTATGGAGTGTGACCGACTGTCCCAGGTTACCCAACACTGCCCCAGTGTTAGCATTGAAAGTCCCACACCCAGGGACACCCCTAGTCCCAAGCAAACCAAAAGAAAAATATAGGCTTTCATTTCAGACTCGCTGCTCCAAGACCTTCATCTCTTCCCATTAGGAAAACAGCCAAATGTCCCCCTGTCTGATGAATCCCTCAAATCCCACGTATAAAACCCCTCCTTTGGTGTGAGTCTCCGCTATGAGGTTAAGGCTGTGCTTTGTATTTTACGTGGAGGCAGGCATGATGCATAGTAGATATATAAACGTACAAAGGCTGAAGCAGCAGCAGGGAGCAGGTGGACCAGCCGTTTCAGGTAAACAGACAGGGCCTCAAGGAAGTCCCTCAGTTTATCATGCCAACCTCTTTGGACACCTCGAGACCTCTAATGATGCTGCCCGGAGGCAGGAAAGCAGGAGAGAATCTGCTCCAGCTGACATAGGATGTGACCCTGGAACTGAGGCTGGAGGCTCCTGGAAGGGATATATTTAGCCCAGCTCTGTTAATAGCTGACCTCTTGGATTGCCTCAGGAATGTAGCAGGGAGAGTTCTTCATGGTGAAATAACAGGTACTGGCTTATAACTTCAAAAGAAAACTACCTTCAAGGAATGACCTTAAAAAGAATGACTGCATAGGGACCAGATGAAAATGTTATTTTCTGAATTGCTTTCCTGAGCAGTGTATATCCATTATATCCATTTCCTGTGTTCTTTTATGTGATCGGTACAACCACAGTTTAGCTTTTCTTCAGGACAAGAGTTCTTTGTCAAGTTTGTGTTCTCGGGCACAGAGTACTAACAAATCCTGCAGGTATAGTACACCTGGAACCTGCCGGCGCCTGTCTATGAAGAAAGCCACAGGATGGGGTAACGTTCTCAAAAACAGATATCTAGTTAGAGTTACCTCCAAATCCCCCAAAGCATGAAACAGAGATGCTCACCATGGGAGCAATGTCCCACTGGGATGGCAGGGCAATTTTACGTGTGCCTACCAGGGTGGGTGACGGGAGTTCTGAGCACTGAAGCCTGGAATGCGAACAGACAAGGAACAAAGGCGACACAATGGCACAAACACTGTTACAATAACACATTTATTTATTGAATCTGAAGCTAAAGAACTGAAGGCAGCTGAGAAATATGGTTGGGTTCCTAACTCAACAATGAATAAGCCAGACTGCAATTTACAATTGCATGGGTGTTAGGCTGCCATGTGTTATGTAAATAGCTGTGGGTCCCTTTAAGAACAAAAATCCAGTGAGGACAAGGCCCTTTTGTGATACAGACTGGCTGTCTTGACTCAGACCCATCTTGATTTGCAGGGAACAAGAGGAAGGTCACTCATATCGAGCCGCCAGATAAACGAGAGGACACCCAGCTAAGTTTAAAAGTCAGGTAAACAACTAATAAAATGTATTTTTAATATAAGTGCATTCCAAATATTTCAAAGGACCTATTTATACTAAACATGTTATGTGTTCTTTATCTGAAATTCAAACTTAACTGGGCATCCTCCTTCCCAAATCTGTAACCCTACACCTGGGATCAAAAAGGAAAGAACAATGAGAGGGGAAGGGAAGCATTGCCCTTAAGGCAAAAGAACAGGCACTTGGACCAACATCAGAAATGCCCAAGAATAGAGAAGCTCAAAAAGTGAGAGGGCCCAGGCGTGGAGAAGAAATCTGCCCTCCAGGGCAAAAGCTCCCATGCACCCCTCCGAATACCTTCAAGTTTTTCAGCCCACCTCGTTCGTGTTGGAGTCAATAGCCAGGTATTGACCATTATTTTATTGGCTTTGTTAGAGCATATAACATTCTTCTCTAAATGGTAGAAGACTGGCCTTTCAAACTTAACTGGGTGTTCTTGGCAAAATTCTTCTGATGAAAGACCCACTCAGAGGAAATCAAAGCTGGCTGGCTGGTGGGCTGGGAGTGGATAGAGAGGAGGAGTTATAAACCCGGAAGGACGAAGAGAAGAGGCGGGGATGAAAAAGCACACTGTGATGGAATTCTGGAAGCGGGAGAGCGGATGGCTGCAGGAGAGATAACCGCTGTCCATGCAGGGCCCACCGAGCTGGCAGGGACTTGAACGCAGAGGGGCCAGGCGCCCAGATGAAAGGAGAGTGGCGTTTGTCTCGAAGTCCTTGTGCTGAAGAGTAGAAACCAGCAGCCTCCACCTGCTTCACCAGTGGCTAGCTGGGAGTCCTTGGTGAGGAGACTAGAGAGGTGTTCTCTGCAGAAACTGGAAGGTAGAGAGGCTTCAGTCTTGGGAACTCCAGGTAGAACAGAGCAGAGAAGCAAGTCAGATGGGCTAAAAACAGTAGGAGCAATGGGATAGAACACAGGCACCTTCCCTTGCCCTGAACACATACTGAAGTCCCCAGCCCAGCCCCAGGCAGGGGAGAGGAAGGTTCCTCCCCAGAGAAAGAAAATGGCCACAGAGAAGAGGCTCCCACATATTGCCCTCACCCCAATATACAAAAATAACTCACAGAACTTTCAATCAGTTTATTTCTGCCGTAATCTTAAATATAAACAAAAAACCAAGGATCATCAGCCATTGGAGGGAATTTTCCATCCTCCTCCAGAAGCCCCCAGCCCCTACCACCGAAGGGACCAAAAGAAGAAAAAAGTCATGAATAGATGAAAGTGTCAGATACAGAGGGTGGTGGACTTTAAAACTTCTACTCGATAACCTCAAATATATGAGGCTATATTACATACTCTTTCTCCCCAAAAAGAAGAGAATAGAATTCAAACTAAACAATTGGAGAACAAAGTAGTCTTGGTGGCTTTACGCATGATACCAAAATAAAAATTCAATAGAAGGCTTAGAAGATAAAGAAGGTAGCGTCTCTGGTAAAACAGAACAAAAAGACAAATATATGGAAAATGTAACAGAAAACATAAAAGATATAGAGAATTCAGGAAGACCGATTTTCACATAATAGATATTTCAGAAAATGGAGTTGAGAAAAGGAATAAAAATATCAAAAATTGATATTGAAAGATTCACAGAACTGAATAATAGCTAACATTTATTGAGTGTTCACTGTGTATTTTAGAAGTATTAACTAATTTAATCTTGCTGCTAATCCTGTGAGGTAGCTTTCATTATTTGAGCAATTTACAGATAAGGAACCTGAAGCACAGAGAGGTTAAGTAACTTGCCCAGTGCCTTCCAGCTGGCAGGGCCAAGGCCAAAATTCAAACCCAGAGTCCAGCTCAGGAGACAAAGCTCTGGGACTCACTATGGCTTAGTCTAGGCTTCCCACAAACCAAACCCAAAAGCTGTCTTATTGTTGCTAACTCTTTAACGGGAAATGCAATACCAAAAGAGCAAGAATGATGGAAAAGAGGGAATAAGGCAGGGAAGGAGGGGAAACAAATCTAAGAGAAGGTGCTCCCCAGCTGGCCAAGGATTTATAATGAGTAACGGTGTTTGCTTTTCAGTCTGTTCATGATCCAACTCAGAGATAATAGGAAAATGTATTATCTGCTCATTCCCATTTCCAATGGTCAGACTTGCCCCATAAGATTTTATCCTCCCTCCCCTGTACTTCTTGGCTGCTTCAGCTGGCTCTTCCAGAGGCTACCACGAAAGCCAGATCCTACAGAAGCAGCAGCAATGGTTGCCAGCAAGCGGGCATGGGCCAGTGGCATACCCACAAGCTTGCACAGCTGCCTGCAGTGTCTCAGGCCCTGCTCAGAAAGCCATCAGGCACATGCAGGTGCTCAGTGCACCCAGAGACTCTCATGTCTCGGTGGAAACAGGGAAATCCTAGGGAAGGAAGCAAACGACAGGTGCATGAAGTAAGAGACAGGTCCTGTTGAATCATGCCTTCATGTGAATGGCACGAAGGATTGGAGCCACTGTCATGGTGGACCTGGCCAGCCAGGAGGGCAGTGCTCCACACCGGTGGTGACAGAGTCAGAACTCAACAAAGGTCAAAAGTCCCGTCTGCAGCCTTTAAGAGTGTGGTTGGTGCCACCGTGGAATACTATGCAGCCACAATAAAGGATGAGTTCGTGTCCTTTGCAGGGACATGGATGAAGCTGAAAACCATCATTTTCAGCAAACTGACACAAGAACAGAAAACCAAACACGGCATGTTCTCACTCATAAATAGGTGTTGAAAAATGAGAACACGTGCACACAGGGAGGAGAACATCACACACCTGTGCCTGTTGTCGGGCGAGCTAAGGGAGGGATAGCATTAGGAGAAAAACCTAATGTAGATGATGGGTGGATGGATACAGCAAACCACCATGGCACATGTATACCTATATAACGAACCCGCATGTTCTGCACATGTACCCCAGAACTTAAAGTATAATTTATAAAAAAGAGTGTGGTTGGTGCCAAGTGGGCTTCCTGGGTGGGGGGGCATGAAAGGACGGCAGCCAGTCCAATCGGGGGACACGTGATTGGATATGGCTCTCTGCTATGCTGAGTCTGCAGAACTGAATGCTGACAATGACTATCTCAGTGCAGCATTTGCCACTATGTGCCAGACACTATTCTAAATGCTGCATGTATATTATTTGTTTTAATCCTCATAGTAATGTCATGAGGTTCCTGGGGATTTTCCAGACAAAAAAACTAGCCCAGAGAGGGTTAGTAAGTTAATCAGTGCCATAGCTGGTGTATGGTGGACTCAGGTTTTGAATCTGGGCCATCCAACTCTGGTGTCAGCACATTTAACTATCAAAAGCCCACTGACCTATTGATGAATGGTCAACAGACAAATTTAAAAAGGATCTCCCAAGGTGTGGACATTTGGAACATCAGGAATGAAGAGCTTCCAAAAGCTTCAAGGGGAATAAATCAATAGAATCAGAATAGTGTCTATGTTCTCAACAACAACACTAAATACCAGGAAACAATGAACCAATGCCTTCAAAACTTTTAAGAAGGTAATTTTTCAGCCTGGAATTTTACAACCAGGCAAACTGCATCAAGTCTGAAAACAGAATGGACATTTGCAGACATGTTTAGACTCAGATAGTTGGCTTTCCTTTCTTAAAAGCGCCTGGAGGATATGCATCTTGGTTACAAGGAAGTAACCAAGGAAAAGGAAAAGATGGCATCCCAGAAACTGAAATCCAACCTAGAAAAGCTGTTGAGAGAAGATCCCAAGTCAAATCCCAAGAGTGGCAGAACTAGAGAGCCACTGATCCTCTGCTCCAGGAAAAGAAAGCACTTCACGAAGGAGCGTCCAGAAAAAATGGTGACCCAATAAAAAGGGTGATGCAATCGGGGATAGGATAAAGCTTCCGGAAAGGAGAGGCAATCAGGCAGTGAATAACTCAAGGAATAACAAAAGCCAGTCCAAGAAAAAAGTATGCAATCCCAATATTCTAATAGGGTCTACAGTGAACAATACTTACATTGTCATAATGGTTTAAAGACTCATGACTGATGTAATTTAAAGTGTGGTAAAATTTGGGCGAGAGGATGAAGAGAGGCGGAGATACTAAATCTTCATATCTGATAACATTTGTAAGTTTAAACACTGCAACATACCCATGTATTTAAATGCATAGGTAGCTCAGAGAAAGCAGCTAAAAATTCAAAGCATGTCTTTTAGCAAGGAGCCAGCAGCCGGTGTGGGTTTGTTCACGAAACTGCTGCTTTGTATTATAAGCTTTTTAACACTGTTTGATTTCTTAATTATGTAAATAATTACCTCATAAAACATAAAACTCTGCTGTTTTAAGAAGAGCAAGTCTGCAAAGGGAGTTAATGCAATTAAGAGCACGGCCTTGTGCACCCCCCCCAGCTTTCTCCCCCTAGCTTCCCCCCACAGCTTTCCCTCGCAGTTCACCTCCTTGGCACAGACCAACTCTTCCTGATCTCTCCTCCCTTGACTCGTTCATGCTTTGGTTTGAGCTCTGACTTTGGCTTTGAACATGTGGTATCCTTTCATTCCCCATTCTGACATCCGTCTCTCATACAACACCCTAATTGCCTTCTGTCTCGGACCTTAATAGCTCAACCTTTTTCTTCCAGCCTGCCTTTTCCTGTGTAACTTCTAAGAAAAGTGGCTCAGATATGGGGCTTTAAACAAACAATGATAAGAAATACAATCCGTTGTAACTACTAATTTCTCTCTGTGACTTTGGCCAAATCACCTCACTTCTCATAGTTTCCTTATCTGTGAAGTAAGAGAGTAAATCTCGGTGATCCTAAATCATCCATCTCTACTGTTCTGTGATTTACATTTGGATCTTAAGGCTGAATTGGCAAAGGTCTATACAAATAATCATAAAGGAAGTAATGCCATCTATTCTATGATTAAGGAAAATAATTTACTGAAGATTTATATTGGGTTCTGTTCACTTTAAAAAGAAATGTGGGCTGGGGACGGTGGCTTCACACCTGTAATCCCAGCACTTTGGAAGGCCAAGGCAGGTGAATCACCTGAGGTCAGGAGTTCGAGACCAGCCTGGCCAACACGGTAAAACCCCATCTCTACTAAAAATATAAAAATTAGCTGGGCATGGTGGCACACGCCTATAATCCCAGCTACTGGGGAGGCCAAGGCAGGAGAATTGCTTGAACCTGGGAGGCAGGTGTTGTAGTGAGCCGAGATTGCACCCCTCCACTCCAGCCTGGGTGACAGACTGAAACTGTCTCAAAAAAAAAAAAAAAGAAAAGAAAAGTAAAGTGAAACTGTCCATATGAAACTTAAAGAATCAATTGTCCAGAGCTGAATCAAGCTAATAGAAAGCCTAAATGGAGAGCAGAGGGTTCCAAACTCATTGAATTAGTCAGTCCTGATCAAGCTTCTTTTATGAACCCTTTTATGAGAGAGATATTCAAATCCAGATTATAAAAATGACTCCAGTGACCTCTTAACACAAAGAAGGGAGTTTGGTTTTAAATTTCCTAAACTCTTAGGCGAGATAAAAGGTAACTGGAGACAGACAAAGGCAGAGGCTTCCATTAAGAAGGGCCCAAATGACAAAAGAATAAAATAAGAGCCCAAAGATGCCCAGCCATCCCTAATTAGGGAAAGGGAGATTGCACCGTGACAGACAAAAGCATTTTTCCTTTCTCCCAAAGTACAGAACACCAAACTGGGTGAACTAATTCACTTGCCAAGCGGATCTTAGGACCAAAAGAGAAATGACAGTATGCATTTATAATTACTAACAGGTAAAATATAAACAGCAGGTTTAATATACATTCTAGAGTTAAGGACAAAAATCTTATTAGATACATGAGAGCCCAAAGTCATGTCACTACGTAGATTAGACTTGATGGAACCTGCCAATTATGTCCCAGGAAGATACACTGGGATCCAGGGAGGTCAGTTCTTTGAAGTATTAGTAATTTGTAAGTCTCTCAAGAATATAAGAAATTAAGCAAATATGGTCTAAATCAAAGTAGCACTGAAACATACACACAAACACACACATACATTCTGAGAAATAGAAGGTAAACAATCCCAAGAAAGGAGAAATCACTAAGGATTCCCAGTCCTTTGCTATAAGTGAATGGACTTTTTAAAATATAGGTAACTCCATTTCCACTATCAAACTCATTCTTATCTTACGACATTGGTTCCTTCACTGAGGGGCAAGGAGACAAAATTATAAAGGTATTTCTGATGATGAAATGCTTTTCACCATTTATGTATTCGGCATACATTGACTGAATAAGAGGGAACATATACTGAGCCCTCCCACTGTGCCTGGGACGTCATTCAGGGCCTTTCATGTATCGTCTCATTTTATCCCTGTAACATCCCTGTCTGGGATTATACATGATCATCTGAGGGGGGCCTGGAAATAGTCATGAGATATGGGCAGGCATTTAAAGTTGTATAATAGTGTGGTTATTACAAATAAACTCTCCTCTGCATTAGTCATGATGTTCAAACTGTTTAAACACTGATATAGTTTGGATCTGTGTCTTTACCAAATCTCATGGAGAATCGTAATTCCCAGGGTTTGAAGTGGGACCTGGTGGGGGTGGAGTGCTCATGAACGTTTTAGCGCCATTATCCCAGTGCTATCCAAGTGAGTGAGTGAGTTACTACAAGATCTGGTTGTTTAAAAGTGTTTAGCACTTCACCCCTCCTCTCTTCCTCCTGTTCCGGCCATGTAAGACATGCCTGCTTCCGTTTGCCTTTTGCCATGATTGTAAGTTTCCTGAGGCCTCCCCAGAAGCAGAAGCCACTCTGCTTTCTTTACAACCTGTTGAACCATGAGCCAATTAAACCTCTTTTCTTTATAAGTTACCCAGTTTTGGGTATTTCTTTATAGCAGTGCAAGAACAGACTAACACAAACATCAAACATGAGCACTGACCAGTCCATAAATAGGTGCCAGTCTCAGTCCCAGTGGGTCATCCCAGCATATCTGCTCAGCCTAGACTTAGCATCTTTCCCCCTCTCCCATCCAGGAAAGAGAGCCCAGCACTGTGGAACAAAACACATTTTATATTCTGGGCCCACTGAAGAGGACTAACCTCTTCAACTTCAGTGGAGGTCTGGAAGTTTAATGGGCTACCTGGGCCCCTGGTGGGCTGCCTGTCAGATAAATCCAAAGAAGACTGTTCAAAAGACCTATTATAAACTTGTCTACACATTTTCCAAGTTGAGTAGTAAGCAGAATTCAGAGGCTCCTTCATCTCCCTGGCTCTAGAGGCCTGTATGCCCATCAAAGGAGTTGTGAATGTCTACCAGGAGCTGGTCTTGATATGTATCTTACGTTTCTGATCTCTGTGTGTGTGTAAACAGGGCGTGGAGTTCAAGAATTTCTCCACAAACTCCAAAATGTCTTCGAAGTCTTAAATGTTATCTTTAAAAGTCAGGCTAACTCTCAATTCTTAGCCATAATAGATCAGTCCTTGTTTTAATACAAAAAATTCCCTCGTAAAACACTGAGTAAATCTATGCTCCAGAGGGAGGCCCTATAATTATCTAAAAGCATAGGGAACCCCAGCTCAGACCCACAACTGGAACCCCAAGTGTAGTTGTCCCCCAAACAAGAAGGAGGGCTGGCAAAAAGAGCACTGTGTGAGGAGTGAGGCTGTGCCCTGCGTGCTCACAGCTCCTGGGGAGACGAGGAGGCTCAGCATATGTCAGATGAGAAAATGAATGAATGAATGAATGAACGAATGAACAAACAGACGAAGAGCTGGGGACTCCTTGTGGAATACCAGCTTCTAGGAGTCCTAATTATGTCCGTCCTGACCTGTAGTATATGAGCCGTTTCGCTGACACCCATGGCACAAGCCAAACACGCGCACTGAGGCCAGACATTCAGGACAGACCCTGAAGATGCAGAAGGACAAACCTAACAGGAATAATTGATCACCTGGGGTGGGGGGAAAAAAAACCTGAACCCAAGAGACAAAGCAACTGACAAGAGGGGAATTCTATATGGAAAACTATTAGACATGGGTGTTAAACATCCCCACTGTCTGAAGCAGGAAAATAAATCATGTTACCAACAGCAATTTGCAAGCAAGGGAAGGTTAAGGAGAACAGAACAAGAGAGCCAGAAAACACAGAGGAGCGTCTCAGGTAGGAAGGGGACCTCACACCACCTGGGCCAGGACTCTTGCGATCTGGAGAGGGACACACGCCAGGTACCCTGAAGGCTGTCCAGTGACCAGGTTTAAAACAAAATGATGAGAAGGCTTAAGAGAGGGCGAGAGAGGTCTCTCCTCTCAGAGTGCTCGGTGTGCCTGGGAAGCGGTAGGAGAAAATGTGTCGCCGTTCAAATTAAGCATGTGACAGCTACATAATGGCATGCCATTTTTTACCCCGATATGGCATAATATTTGAATTTTTGTGTGCTTCAAACACGAAGAATGTAGCATTTAGATATTTGTGTGCTTTCAAAGTAACATAAGAAACAACCTATAAAACCATGGGAAGGATTTGTAATCTGCTCTGATTCCGGAGCAAGAGCATGTGTGTATGTGGATTTTCGAGTCTAAAAAACTGGGTCAACTTACATAAAATGTCCAAAATGTCCAGAACAGGAAGCCATCAACAGAGACAAAAACTAGACTGGGGTTTACCTAGGGCTGAGAGGGAGGCATCGGGAGAGACGGGGAGTGACTCCAAATAGGTGTGGGATTTCTTTAATGGGTGATGAATAATTTTCTAAACTTTATTGTGATGATGGTTGCACAACTCTGGATATAGTGAAAAACCACTGAATAACACACATTAAATGGGTGAGTTATAGGTATGTGAAATATATCTTACTAAAGTTTTAAAACAAACCCTGAATCAGCATCCTACCTCTGTCACTGAATAGTTATATGCCCCTGAGAAAGTTACTGACTCTTACCTCAGTTTCCTCATCTGTTTAATGGAGATGAGATGATGGTACTACCCATCTCATACAAGTGATGGGGCTTCTCATTGAGATCACACCTGTGAGAGGGCTTAGAGCAATGTCCTATAGGTGGTAGAAATGTAGTCAATGTCAGCTCTCTGTCCGTTTGTCCCAATATGACAAATGAATGAATACATTTGAATAGTAAAGTTTAGATTGGGTTTCCCATCGAGGGCCCTCAGAGAGCCTAGAAAGTAACTGTAAGACTTCTCTGGCTATCTTCTACCAGGAAGCCCACCAAAAGCTGCACAGTTACTAGAGATCAGGCTGCCCCAAACTGGTAAAAATATCAAGTTTCTTGCTTTGGGCTGGAATCAAATTAACACAGCATGAATATTGGCTGACCAGAAGTTCAGTTTGGACAATGTGTAAGTCTTTGGTCAATGAATCTATTATTATTTGGTAAATGCTGCTTATTTGAAAGACAAAAACCTTGCAAAATAAGAGGTCCATGGAGTACACCCATGAAAGGGTTTTTGGTGGTGACAGGGTAGAGAACCACCAAACCAGATGCCTGTGAGCTCCTTCCAGCTCTATTGTTTTGGCTGATTTTTGCAAGATGGGTGTTTGCCACAGATATGGAAATAGCAGCACAAGTGACAACTTGGAACATGAAGGGCTGGGCATGTTTGGAGAAGAGAAGAGAGTTCCATGGGTCCTTTCTGTCTCCTTCTCAGCTGCTAAGACCTGACTGCTGGCTGCAGGAGCCATGGCATTTTGAAAGCTAGTCAAAGGTAATCCTATTCCTTTTCCTGTCACTAAACTCGCCTTTTGTCTGGTGACACTGCTGGGGTCAAAGCCACGGACTAGCCATTGTTATTCCAACACAAACAGAGGCTCTATGTGGCTTGTTTTGCCTCCTAAATCAACTCTTACAAAGCACAGTGAGGCTCCTAGCATCTGCCAGCCTCCGCAGCTGAGCTAATTGCTGGGCAGAAGGAAGAGCCACCGAGGACGTTAATTCCAGGTGGATCCAATCCTGCTTACGGCACTCATGGCCCCGACAGCCACGCACACAGCACTACGGTCACTAGCGCCTCCCTGGACTTGGGAGCTGCTGCTTTTGTCTAGTTGCCAGCTGTCAGAAAATGCCGTCTGCCTACAGAAGCTTAAAGTAAGAAACGGGCTTGCCCGGGAATGTCAGAGAAGGCTGGACAGCTGTCTTCCGAGAGGCTTCCCAGGGTGGCAGCTCTTCATTTAATGACTTGACTGTGATCCCTGGTCTGACCTTTGGTCTGAGGGTAGACATGAAGAGAGCTGCCCACCAAGGTCAGGTGGCTGAGGCATAAAGCCACTCTCCTCCTGTAGGTAGATCTGGGAGGAAAGCCCACTGGCTGTGGAATGTTGTTTTGTGTTCCTGGATTAGAACAGAGTGTGGTTATGTAAGTGAAATGTTGCAATTATTAAGATTGCCTGGGTCCGCCGGGCATGGTGGCTCATGCCTGTAATCCTAGCACTTTGGGAGAGGCGGGTGGATCAACTAAGGTCAGAAGTTCGAGACCAGCCTGACCAATATGGTAAAACCCCATCTCTACTAAAAATACAAAAAAAAATTAGCTGGGCATGGTGGTACATGCCTGTAGTTGCAGCTACTGGGGAGGCCAAGGCATGAGAAAACCCAGGAGGTGAGTTTGCATTACACCACTGCACTCCAGCCTGGGCGACAGAATGAGATTCTGTATTCAAAAAAAAAAAGATTGCTGGATCAGCAGGACCTGACAGTGGTAGGCTGGGAACCCTTAAGAGACGGTGGTTAAATTCTCCCACTCCACCAGCAGCCAAGACAAAGTTCAGGCGGACATTCTGATGGACATTGCCTATTTTTGTCTGAGGGCCTCTCCTTTTCCTTCGTTTTCATGATGACAGTGTTTCTGTGACTGACAGCACCTGTCATTAAATGTATTAAAATATTCAATGGAGTTAGTCAAATCTCAGGGGCCAAGCTGTCTCTCTTAAATTTTGCTTCTATCTGCTGGGATCTGGTTGGACCCTCATAGGATGATCTTATCTTCCCACTGTTTGAGGCTGTCTCAGTGCAGTCTCTGAGTACTGATGTGTGGCAGACAATAGCAAACTTCACTGCCTACGGAAGGTCAAAATGCCCACAGTGTGCCAGGTACTATGCTGAGTATTTGTGCTAACTCACTTTATCCCCATAAAACCCCACGAGGTGTGATCTGTTGTTAACCCCATTTACAAATAAGGAAACTGAGACACAGAGAGGGTCAGTAACTTGCCAAACGGCATGAAGGTAGTAAGTGGAGGAGGCAATATCCAGACCCAGGTAGTCCAGCGCCAAGGCCAACACCCCCAACTAGTGTGTTTCAAGTCCTAATAACAATCACTGTTGGAAAGTTCTTCCCCAAGAAAATGAAAATCGCCTGGATTCCTGAGGCAACAGATGAAGTTTACTGGAGATTCGAGAATCTACTGGAGTCAAGGGAACTCGCTGGGTTGATCTTTCTGATTAAGTAGAATATGAAGCTGCTGACCTGGAAAGAAGAGGGACGTGTAGCTGAGCCCATTGTCCTGGCAGTGCCCTCCCCTCCCCTCCTGTCCGGTTTGATGCCCTGCTGTTACAACCACTCCTCTGACTTGCTGTCTTATTTATTCAGCAGGCTTGAATTGAGTACTTTCTACCTAACAGATGCTAGGGACACCAAAGGACATAGCTGCTGCCTCTGAGGAACTCTCAGATTTGGTAAGAAGTTACCGTTTGTTTTCACCTGTATTGTCTAGCTACTCCTCAGAGCCACCCCATAAAGTAAACAAGGCGAGAACAGATATACCCATTTTATGACAGGGTACACTGAGGCACTGTGGAACTCATTGTTCTGCCCCATGTCTCTAGCAGTCATGCTCACTAAAATTCCAGCTGAAGCACTGTTTTGACTATTCTGCCTGCTTGCCTCCACACTTATGAAATACACCTACACGGCCAATCTGTTAGAAAGTTTCCACTAGTCACCAACGAGAAAAGAAAAAAAATGATGATGGGAAATTTTTTTATTAAACAAAACTTTTTCTATGTAAAGAACTAGTTTTCTATTCTGAAGTTATGTCCTTCCTTCTTTATGGTATTAAAATGCCTCTTTATAAAATGGTAGTTTGTTTTTTTCTTTTTACTGCACTTATGGCAACACAAAATATTGGTGATTCTGTTGATTCCCAAACCCGTTTGCTGGTCTTTGAATCACTGTCCTAAGATGCACATGATCCCTGAGAGGGACAGAAAATCCATCCCTTCATCAGGGACACAGGTGAGCCACTCTTAAAATTTACAGTCCCCAAGGTGTCTGAAACCATGGCCTCGATGGGGAACACAGGGACTCTTCGAGGAGCCTTGGATTGAGAAAAACAAAGAGCAGTGACAGGCTGCGATCCCTTCACTCTGATTTACACAGACCCAGGACTCTCCACAGCCATGGCAACTAGCCCAAAATGACAAGGCCGATTAATTCCACAAGCGCATTTTTCATGTGTCACCAAATATTGACTCTTATCAACCTCCTTCCCTCAGCCATCTGTCCTGGTACGTCAAATCAAAATAAATCAACAAACAAAAAGTGGCAGGCAGATGCCACCCCAGGGATGCTGCAACCACTTGCATAGTCCCCAGGGCTAGACTGAGTTCTAAGTGGCTCTTTCATTTCTTCATCTCACTTCTTCCCCACATGACCGGGAGTGCACACTCATGTGTGCGCGCGTGCGCGCGCACACACACACACACACACACACACACACACAGGTTTTAGATGGCAATGCTATGGGTATGTGAGAGGGATAGGGTTGAGGGCTGCTGGGATGAAAAAGATATAAAAGATCCTAGGAAGTGATCATGATAGGAGACCATTTATTGAGCTCTTATTATGTACCAGCCATATAAATGTCATGCTCATGTTTAACCCTCATCACAACTTTGAGATGTAGAAGCTATTATTATTTCTACTTTATGGATGAAAAACTAAAAATCATTTACATTAATTGACTTGCCCCAGGTCAAACAGCTAGGAACTCATGGCCTGAATTCAAAGCCAATGCTTCGAATCCCTGCATGAGCCAACTCACCTGTCATTGTCACCTGGACATGTTATTCGATCTCTCTGTGCTTCCATTTCTGCATCACAGTAATGATGCACCCAACTTACAGGGTTCCTGTGAGAGCTTAATGAGCTCATGCATGTCATGCATTCAGAATAATCCCCGGGACATTGCAAGTGCTCAATATGTGTTGGCTATTGTTACTGATAGCACTGTTTTTTTTGTTTTGTTTTGTTTTGTTTTAATTACACAACACTGTCTTCCTTTGCTGAATGAAGGGAATGTGGAGGACACAGATTTTACAAGCAAAGAGAATGTATTTGAGTGTATGAACATTCTTGGGAATCAAGTGCCGGAAGAACTATATCTCTGTTATCAAGCAGAGAATAAGCTGTTTTCTCTAAATCGGCCCACACCAGGTTGCACATTCTAGACCCTGTAGATTGCTCAACCTCTTGTTCTCCTCCCACTTCCTTCCATCTCCTCTCTGTTGACAGCTCTCCAGACAGGCCTCTCACCCCACCTTCCATAGCTTTGTCTCCACTGAGCCAAATGCTGTTAGATCATCTGTTTGTCCCCTGAATGGTCCTTAGAATGAACAGCCACATGGATGGCTTGGTGGTGGTATGTGCCACACCTGCAGGAAGCTCCCAAGAAAGTAATTTCCAGCACTTTCCCCTCTGCAGCTCCCCACCAAGCTATGCAAAAACAGCAATGATTTGACTGTAACATCCCTGACAGCTGCTGCCCATCTCCATGTGGGGCTTCTGGTGCCCTCTAACAACCGGAAACTTGGTCTTCAATTTTTTAACTTGGGAAATACAACAACCAACGTGATGTGAGTTACTTCTGTGATTTCTCTTTTCACTGAAGTCCATCTAGTCACCAGCTTGAGCCTGTCACACCTCTGCTTCTCTCCCACATGACCTTCCCCAGCCACTGACTGCATTTTCAAAAGTAGCCCAAGGCCAGAGAACAGCTGTTTGCTGGTTCCCTCCAGAACAAGTTGCAAATGATTCATCATCAACATGTGCTCTTGGCTTCTTTGAAGGATGCATCGAAATGTGCCAAATGGCAAACAAGAATCATAGGATGTAGGTGCCTCCTAGGCACCAAGATATAACTGGCATGAAATAAGTGTAAATTTAAAAAATAAAAGGAGCATCAGTCAGTAACTCCTTGTGCTGGATAGAATCAACTTGTTTCCACTGGGCACTACACTTCCCAAGGATGTTCCGGATTTGAGTTGACCCAGTATGAATCTGTGTGGGATTTGGGAGGGGAAGTGAAGTCTTTCCTCTCTGGTGGTTACTGTTGGTTTAGAGAGGTGAGATCCACGCGGAGGTACCCATGGGTTCCAGCTGGCCACTTTTCTCTGCTGCCCACGCAACTCTCCTTCCCAGCTGCTGAGCCTGCTGACCAGCAGTGATGCCAAGCCCAGCAGCAATGCTTTGCTGTGAATTCTGACCCAGGAGCCTTCCATGGACTTCCCTGCCTGCCTCCTTTGCAGTCCTGCTCCAGAAGCTGGAGGAGCCGGCTCCCCATCTTCCCTGAAAGCGCAGACTCCCTCTCCTGCTTCAGGGCTGGTTCACCACCTTCCTATGATCCTCTACCTCCTCTTTTCAAACCCTTATTTTCCCATTAAGGGTTTCCTGCAGGCCAATAAGACCAGGCCCGCAGGCCTCACCTTGCATCTGCAGGCCCCCAGGTTCCTCTAGTGGAGCCTCAGGCACAGGAGGGGACACAGAGGACGCTGAGAATATGGAACTTGGAGGGCTTTCTCCTCTCCAAACAGAGCTTTCACTGCTTTTTGTATTCGAGTTTCAAATAAGCTTCCATTTGAAGGGGGATATCTCCCACCATCAAGTATAGTCTAATTCATAGTATAGGTTCCTTTTTCTATGAAGCTCAGAGGGGCTCTGATTTCCTGGCTAGACCCTGAGTGATGCCTTCCTGGACCACTTGGCCAGATCAAGGAGTCAGAGTGTGAAGCAAAAAGACTTGTCAAGAGATGTCCATGGAGGGAGATGCGCTGAGCTACGTGTCCTCACCTCCTCCTTTACTTCCCGTCTGGTGATGGGCCACCACGGGATCCTCCGGAGAGCTTTGCTATGTGTTCCCTGCAGCTGAGATATGGAGGGCTGCCATCTAACTCGCCTCAGAAAGCACCAGCAGAAAATCAAGGTGACCCCACTGGGTTTCACTCACTCCCAGAGTTTGGGGGCAGTGAGCAAGGGCTGCCTAAAAGGCCAGCGAGGACAACTGAAAGGGGCAGAGCCAGCTCAGTAGCAAGAAGCCAGAGGTAAGCTCAGGCCTGCCACTCCCTGACTCCAGGTTTCTCCAGGGTTCGTCAACTCAAAAATAAATGTAAAGAGAAGAATGAAACTCAGGACTAGACTTAGATTGGCAAGTGCGGGGTCAAAAAGGAAGGCCTTGGTGATACATGGAGGCCCAGGCGCTGGGGAGCGTGGTCAGCCTCTAGGTTTCTTTTGACCTAGAGGCTGGGGGAAGCAGTGACCAGCAGTCACCTGGGTTGGAAGTACGACCAGCAGTCACCTGGGTTGGAGATGCACCCACCAGAGCAAGAGGTCTGCAAGAGTCCAGCAAGGAGAACCTTGGAGAAGCCCAAGAAAGCAGCTCTTGGCAAAGCAGCATTCGCTATGTCTCAACCCAGAGGGCATGAGGCCAGCTCCTGACGCTGCCAGCACCTTGTTTACCACACCTTTCTCCCTCCTCTCTGACCCTGGAATGAGAGGTGGCTGTGGAAAGAAAAAAAGAAAAAAGGTGGCAATGATTTGCTATAAAGTTAAGTTCTGGATTTTGGTTAATCTCTTAGAATGGACATGTTGAACTGGGGCTGTGTTTTGGGATAAAGTGACCATGTGGAGAGCGTACTGGCCAAGGTGGGCCTCCTGAAGGCTTGTACCCAGGGGTGGGAAGAGTATTCCCATTGAAAAGACTTTAAAGTGGGAAAGGAAGTTGTGGTTGCTCACGTGCAGAAGCCAGGCACTGGGCATGCCAGTCGTAAACATCGTGGCAACAGAGACCAGGTCCGCAGGCCTCACCTTGCATCTGTAGGTCCCCACGTTCCACTAGTGTAGCCTCTGGCACAGGAGGGGACACAGAGGACGCTGAGAATATGGAACTTGGAGGGCTTTCTCCTCTTCAAATAGAGCTTTCACTGCTTTTTATATTTTAGTTTCAAGTAAGCTTCCATTTGAAGGGGGATAGAATGCCATTGCTTTAAAAAGTTCCTGCAACCTGCTTTCTGTCTAACCCCACTTAACCAATTACAGAGGGAAGGTCCTAGAAGGGAAGAGATCTGCAAACGTGACTTGGAACCCTGTGCCCTCCCCTGTCACCCCGAACCCATGGTCCAACCTACTTTAACATCTGCTACTTGATTTCAGATTTCTCCAGGATTTGTCAACTCAAGAATAAATTAAAGGACAAGAAGAAGGAAACACAGGACCAGAACTTACATCAGCAAGTGTAGGTCAAAAAGGAAGGCCTTGGTGAAGAAATGGAGGCCCAGGTGCTGGAAGCATATTCAGCCCCTAGGTCTCTTTTGACCTCAGTGGTCCCCTGCCACCTGTGACACTTGTGGAAAAGCAGATTCCCAGTGCCTATGCTATCCTGCAGTATGACCCAGAATCTGGATGTCTAATGAGCAACTCAATGATCTAATTGCTAGGGTAGGTATGGATCCACAGGGTGGCTGTACATATCAGGCCAAGGATGCTTCACACATGGTGGGTGTCAGGCTTCCAAGTCCAAGCCTGGCCATTATAGCCTTGGTGATTCACACAAACACCTCTGGACGGTCTCCAGGTGCCAGGAAATCTAAAGTAACCACAAGTAAAGAGGTGGCCACAGAAAGAAGTGAAATAACTTGTTCCTGCCTCAACTAATTGCTCTCCCCCTGCAACCTGAAACCATTGTCCCTGCTCAGCCTTGCAGAATCTCCCCACTGGACATTGGGTTTCTCAGGACCCCTACCCTGTAACTGTGTAATTTACTGCACTCTCCCCTCTGCCTGCAACCGATAACTCTCAACCTTCTGATCATGCCTGTTTGTAATAGATGATCCCTACCCTTGTGACCATGTATCCCATGATGCCCTTCCCCTCCCAGGATAGATTACCGACCCCTACCCTTGTGATCATACATCCTGGGACGCTCTTCCCCTCCCTAAAATAGATTATTACCACCTTTAACTGACCACTTGCCCCAACCTATAAAATCAACTCCTATCCCACCACTCTCCCCTGACTCCCTTTTCAGACTCAGCCCACCCGCACCCGGGTGAGTCAACAGCCATGTTGCTCACACAAAGCCTGCCCGGTGGTCTCTGCTGAAGCAACGCGCCTAACAGTGGGGACAGAGTGCTGCACATGGGGCAGCTGCTCCCCAGCATCGAGGCACAGCCTGGAGGAGTGTGACAAGGTAGCCTGCAGGCTGGGCGGTGTCTTGGACTCTGGAGGAGCTAGAAGGGGCGATTTCTAGACCGAGGTGGGCACCATGAAGGGACAGCAGCTGAGAGACCCCAGGAGTAATCTATGTAAGGACTCGTTCTAGAATATAGGCCAGCAGAGGCAGGGCATTAGGCTGCATGGTGGGTGGCACTTGAAATGACTCCAGGGGCAAGAGCTGGAGCAGGCGGCCTTGGAGGGGGGTCTGCAGCCTGGGGGACAGAATGAGGTCGGGCTGCAGGTGAGACAGATAATTCTGGTGAGGACCTGTCTGGCCATCCCAGGGGGATTGAGACCTCAACAAATGAGGAAGAGTTTGTGCTAACTTCGGCATCTCTCGGGTAGCTCTGGGCACAGACCCTCAAGACAAGGTAGTGCATTTTCACAAGGTATCTGAGCCCCAGAGCATCTGGAAATTAACATATTATCCTTGCTTATCTATGTCAGTGGTTCGCAGCCAGGGGCAACTTTGAGAACGTTTGGAGATATTCTGCTCGCCACTCTCGAGAGTCAGGGTAGAGAAGGTGTGGGTGCTACTGGCATCCAGTGGGCAGAGGCCAGAAAAGCTACCAAACATCCTATAGCACACAGGACACCCCCTACAACAAAGGACTACTCAGTCCAAAGTGTCAACAGTGCTGAGGCTGAGGAACCCTGGTCTATGGCAAAATTATAACGGGAGCCCACTGTCCTTTGGGAAAACTTATATTTGAGTTGCCATGATATGAAGCTCTGATTTAACTCTATCCACAAAGCAGTACACAACGGAGTTCTCAAGCCCTGGAGGGCAGCCAGGCCTGGGAACTGGGCCCTGGCCTGCAAGTATGTGCCGGCCACTGTGTACCATAGCAAGTTTTATTAAAAGAAAAGATAAACAGCAATCCATTGTGTAATCAGCTAATAATAGGCAGTAGTGAAGCCTATTGGCTTCTCACCCTCACACCCCTGCTGCCACACCTCCTGCCATGTCTCCCTGTCCCATAGTGATTGTTCTGCAATATCATAGGTGATGTAAGAAGTACCTTTGCATCCTTAGCCCCGGCCAATAGGGCTCCTCCACTCACATGGTTTCCCGCAGGAAATCCTGACATCTCTTGCAAACAGCCGGGTGCCCCAAGGCGTGCGCTGAGTGGGGGACCACGTTTCTTGTTTTGTAATCTTTTAATGTGATGGTCAGCCAGGTGTGGCCACAAGAGGAGACACAGGAAAGATAGTGTTATGCTCACAGGTCCTACAGACAGGAGTCATGGCACCTAGGGCCACATGGGAAAGACACCAGAGCTGGGGAGAAGGGACTGCCAACCACGATTTTATTGGGGTTTCTGAGGGGAAGGCAAAGCAGGGGACTGTGAGCCTTTGGATTGTCTAGTTTAAATAATTTCGGCAGACTCTAAAGACTACGAGTGGTCCCTGGTTGCCTGGTGTCTGGCCCCAGCACGATTACAGCAGAGGAATATTGCCACTGGCTGTCTGGGCCAGACCTAGAAGGTGAGCTTCTGGACTGGTTAGTCTACATATCAAAGATATAGTCTGTGCTGGTCCATTCACAGTGTCTAAGAATTGGCTAGTCCTGGGAGGGGCGTCTCTCCCCAGCTAGAAAGGCTTTTTAACATGTCAAAACATCATAATATACAGCAAATAAAAAATACAGGCCGGATGCAGTGGCTCACACCTGTAATCCTAGCACTTTGGGAGGCTGAGGCAGACAGATCATTTGAGATCAGGTATTTGAGACCAGCCTGGCCAACATGATAAAACCCCATCTCTACTAAAAAATATAAAAATTATCTGGGTGTGATGACGGGCACCTGTAGTCCCAGCCACTCAGGAGGCTGAAGCAGGAGAATCAGGTGAACCCAGGAAGCAGAGTTTGCAGGGAGCTGAGATCGCGCCGCTGAACTCCAGCCTGGGTGATACAGCGAGACGCCATCTCAAATAAATAAATAAACAACAAACAAACAGTACATGTTCCTCTCAGAAGAGCCAGTTCACTCTCTTTTTGGGGCTACTCAGTTTGCAGATGAGGTGACCATAACCCACCCTACCATGGCATGTTTCTTGCCTCTCAGTGATAGGTGTTTCTGAGAGAGTACTCCCAACTTGTCCAGACAGCTGCACCCCACTTTCTCCCAATTTGCTCTCATGTGTGTAGGTCACTGAGGCACTACACATCATTCCTTCTAAGATACCAGGGACATGGGTTCTCTGGATCTCTCAAAGGTGCAGCCAAGTCCTTTCAAGGGCATGGCAGGGTGCAGAAGGGTGAATGCACAGAAGTCTTGCTCTCTCCAAGCAGGGCTCACCTAGATTCTTTCCACACTGGAAACAAATCTATTTGTTATTTTGAGCTGTCACTGAGATGACACCAATGACGTATAGCAAAGCAGGAATTATCTTTAGGAGCAGAAAGACAAAGACGTACTATGGGTCTGATAAGATAAAAGTGGCAGCAGATAGAAATATTTATAAAGAGAGACGATGGCTATCTGCCAAGCAGGAGAAAAAAAACTCACCCACTAAATAGAAAGAAGAAATGAAAGGAAGTCAAGCCAAATTCTGTGACAGGCTGCATATTAGCATTCTTTTTTTTTCCCCATTTATTTATTTTATTGCATTTTAGGTTTTGGGGTACATGTGAGGAACATGCCAAATTGTTGCATAGGTACACACATGGCAGTGTGATTTGCTGCCTTCCTCCCCATCACCTACATCTGGCATTTCTCCCCTTGCAATCTCTCCCCAGCTCCCCCTCCCCAGCTCCCCTCCCCCCACCGTCCCTCCCCTATTTCCCCCAACTGACCCCAGTGTGTAGTGCTCCCCTCCCTGTGTCCATGTGTTCTCATTGTTCAACACCCGCCTATGAGTGAGAACATGCGGTGTTTGATCTTCTGCTCTTCTGTCAGTTTGCTGAGAATGATGGTTTCCAGGTTCATCCATGTCCCTACAAAGGACCCAAACTCATCATTTTTGATGGCTGCATAATATTCCATGGTGTATATGTGCCACATTTTCCCCCAAGGCAACCTGCCATTGCTGAGGCAGCCCGCCGTTGCATAGCATTCTTTTCTGTCAGAAGATTCAGTAATAGAAGAGAAAATGGAAAGGGATGGTGAGTACTAGAGTTTGGGAGCCTCTGGTGACCTTGGATGAGATGCTTTCACCTTCAGCAGAAGTTTCCTATATATAAAAGGAAAGAGAGATTGCTGTGTTTGCCTCTCAGAGTCA
>NW_022436977.1:7249189-7259627 GCF_009761245.1 Sapajus apella | reverse complement strand
GCCTGTAGTCCCAGCTACTAGGGAGGCTGAGGCAGGAGAATCACTTGAACCCAGGAGGCAGAGGTTGCAGTGAGCCGAAATCGCACCACTGCACTCCAGCCTGAGCAACAGAGGGAGACTCCATCTAAAAAAAAAAAGGAAAAAAACAGAAACAGGTTCTCAAATTCTCAATGTAGTATACAGAATTGTGGTTTGGAGGAGCTCTTAAAAGTAGACATTCTGATCCACCTTGGGTTGATTTTTGTATAAAGTGAGAGACAAGGATCCAGTTTCATTCTTCTCCATGTGGCTTGCCAACAATCCCAGCACCATTTGTTGAATAGGGTACCCTTCCCCCACCTTATGTTTTTGTTTGCCTTGCTGCAATTAGTTGACTGCAAGCATTTGGCTTTATTTCTCGGTTCTCTCTTCTATTCCAATGGTCTATATGCCTAGTTTTTTTGGTTTTTTTTTTTTTTGCCATACAACAGTATATTTTATGTATTTTAACAAAGAGGGTAATGCTGTTAAAATATCTATATATTTTTAAATTTTAAAAATTATTATTAACATTGCTATTGGAAGAAACAAATATCTGTTCACCCAATTACATTCAATAAGAGTTTCTAAACTCTGCCAATATTTGTTTTCCCCAGAAGTGTCTAGTTTGATGTGTTAGACCTTTCTGGTGGGTGGTGGGTGTGGGCTGGTCCAAAACCGAATAAATAAGAATGAGAGAGAGTAAGAGAATGGAATGACAGAGCTTGGGAGAAAGGACACAAACAAAACAAAATCTTGGAAGAAGAGAGACTGAATTGTTTATTTGCTTTTAAATGACTATTTTGGTAGAAATTGAAGGGCAATTGAATAGTCTTTGACTGGTCCTTGTCCCTTTGTGTCCTTAATTGTGTGCCTTCTTGCAATAAACAAGATTAGACCTACAGCAGAGAATGGTTTCCTGGCTTAGAAGTGGTTTGAACAAGTATTATAGAAGAGCAAGAAGAAGCTAAGCAGGTTATTTTAAGAAGGGGATTTGAGTCTCAGAGCACATGTTTAATTTGAGGGCTTACTGATATATGTAACAAAATTATTAGTTTATATATATATGTGCCTGTTTTTATTCCAGTACCATGCTGTTTGGGTGACTATAGCCTTGTACTATAGTTTGAAGTCAGGTGATGTGATGCCTCCAGATTTGTTCTTTTTGTTTACTCTTGCTTTGACTATGTAGGCTCTTTTTTGGTTCCATATGAATTTTAGGATTGTTTTTCCTAGTTCTGGGAAGAATAATGATGGTGTTTTGATGGGAATTGCATTGAATTTGTAGTCTGCTTTAGGAAGTATGCTTATTTTTACAATACTGATTCTACTCATCCATGAGCATGGGATGTGTTTCTATTTGTTTGTGTATGTTATCTATGATTTCTTCCAGCAGTGTTTTGTAGTCTTCCTTATAGAGGTCTTTCACCTCCAAATGTCATTCGCAGCCACCTGGATGGAATTGGAGACATTATTCTAAGTCAAGCAGCTCAGGAACAGAAAACCAAAACATCTTATGTTCCCACTCATAAGTGGGAGCTAAGCTATGAGGATGCAAGGCCATAAGAATGATATACTCGACCTGGAAACTTGGGGGAAGGTGGGGATGAAGTGAGGGATAAAAGACTATACATTGGGTGCAGTGTATACTGCTTGGGTGACGGGTCCCCCCAAATCTCAGAAATCACCACTAAAGAACTTACTGACCCAAGTAACCAAACACCACCCGTTCCCTCAAAAACCTATTTTTTGTTTAAGTACAGATTCTGGATCCCAATCCAGAGATGCTGATTCAGTAAGTTTAAGCTGGGGCCAGGAATCTGAATTTTGGACAAGAACATCAGATTATTTGGAAGCAGGAAGTCTCGAAAACCCTATAAGATGCTATTATGATCCCCATTTTACACAAGAGGAAATAGAGGCACAGTAAAGTCGGGTAACTCACGCAAGGTCACCCAGTAAGTGAGCCAATAAGTGGCAGAGGCAGCTCCCAAGAGATCTCAGACTCAAAGAAAAGCAAGGCTGCTGGGATCGGGAAGGACCCCCTGCCCTCTCCTCTGAAGCAGCGAGCAGAGTTGCAGCTTAGTTCCAGAATCATCCAGCAAACTCAGAAGAGCTGTATCCCTGCATCCCTTGAGCTTCAAGCAATCAAATGTGCTTGGAACCTGTATAAACACATAGGCACATGGATGATAGAGACTGGCGAAGAGGGAAGCAGGGAGGAGCTACATTAAACACTAGACATTCCACCCAGCTTGTGCCTCTGTGTATCGCTTAGAAGAATCGCTGGGATAAAAAATGCTCTAAAACGTGTCCATGCCAAGATGATTAAAATGCCATTCTGTACCATCAGTGAATGGAAAGGAGAGAGAACTGCAACTGGGACACCAAGTTTTCAGGAAATAACGGAAAATGAGTAAACAGGGTTACAAAACCCAGAGTCACAGAATGTTAGAGCTAAATATGCCCCTGGGGAAGCCCTTTGTGTTACAGATGGGAACACTGAGTCCTGGTAACAGACGTGCCGGGTGGGCCAGCAGAGCCCAGCCCCAGACCTCGGAGCTCGGCCCCCAGTCTGGCGTGCATTTCACACCGCACCTTGCCCTCACAAAGCTTTAAAGCAGAAGTGTCCAAGCTTTTGGTTTCCTTGGGCCATGATGGAAGAAGAATTGTCTTGGGCCACGTATAAAATACACTCATACTAACGATAGCTTATGAGCTTAAAAAAAATCACAAAAATAATCTCATGTTTTAAGAAAGTTTATTCATTTGTGTCAGGGTGCGTGTAGGTTGGACAAGCTTGCTTTAAAGGAAAGAAGATCTGTGAAGCAGCATTCCTTCCAAACACCACCTTTACCTCACACGCAGCCTAGCTGGAACTGTGGATGAAGGAAGAACAGAAGGGATGTGAGGATTTCTAGTCAGCAGGTGCAGTAAGTGGAGAGAGAGTCCCAAACATTAATGAAAGAGTCCATCAATCCCAATTCTCCAGCTTACTCACAGAATTTAAAATAAAGAGAACAAGTGACTGGAGGGAAGAAATTCCAAGAAAAGCACTCCATGATGAGTTGGAAGGGGTGGGCGCGTTCGCCTGGTGACCCAGGAATGCTCGCCAAGAAAGTCAGATGTTTGAGACAGGCTGCAGGGGCTGGAAATGGAGCTGGGATTGCAGGGCAGGTGATTCGCGTCCAGCTCTCAACCTTCCCAGAAGCTTTGGCCAAGCATCCCAGGTCTGCCACCATCTGCCTGCACCCTGCCTATCCAATTTTATCTTCTACCACTGTCCTGCCGACAGCACAGGTCTCATCCCTCATGGATGGGTCTAAACAGCCAATACCCTGGGAGGAGTACTGGTGTACTGGTGTCAGCCCAGAAGCCCAGCCCAGGGGCGGTCCTTGATGAGGGGAGAAAATGAACTTCCAGGGGATGGAGGAGTTGGGGTGAGGCTGCAGAGATTGGAGGGGAAGAGCCACAGGCCTCTGGAGACAGGCCTGGGCAAGGGCACACCAGCACTCCTGCGCTTTACCCACCCTGTTCCATCAGCACTGTGCCCTCCACACATACTTGTGCTCTAGCTGGGACAGTGACAACACCACAGTGAGGGAAGTGACCTTGCCATCAGCTCTGAGCTCTGCACCCTCCAGTGACGAAGTCAGTCAAGGCCACCTCTAGAGCAGCCCGTTGGCCTGGGTTTTGGCAAGAACAGCAGGTGGTAAAAAAGGACAAGATGGAAGGATCCAAATGTGTTACTTTCTCTTCACAAGGAGATTATAACAAGGATTACTGGCTTGGACTGAGTAAACCCTGAGAGTTATCACCAGAATGTGCGGTTCTAGGAGTGAAAAAAAATGACAGCATCTCAATAGTGAGAAATAAAGAGACAAGAGGTTATTTTCTACCCAGTCTGGTAACACAGCAGTAACCTTGGGATCTGGGTTACGGCCACCCACCGGCTTAACTTTAACTTTGTTTAAAACCAGCCTGTAAAAAAAAAAAAAAGTATAGAAGGAAACATGCTCAAGATGTTGCCCATGAAAACAACCTACCAGATTGTCTCCTAAGCAGTGGGTTTGTCAAATTGTCTTCGTTTTTCTGAACAAAACCAGGATGTGCTGGATACACCAAGAAGAATAATTGCCCTCACAACCCCTATAAGTCTCCTAAGAGCCTCTTGAAATTCCTCTTTTTTCTGTTTATCTTGGTAATGAATTCTCTGAGCCTTTGGCCTGCCAGTTCCGTTATCTTTCCGTACCTCTGACGAAAGCATAGCTGTAGGGAAAGATAATATTTTTGTAATCAAATGAGTATCAGTGAGATCCACATAGCAACTTCTGACATAGTTTTTAATGACTTGATTCTTCAGCAGCTTCTCCCAGGAGAAAGCCTTTGGGTATAACATGGATATGAAGAAATAGTCTGTATTTATTCAACTCATCATTTTTTTAACTTTATTAATTGGCCACAGAAACCCATGAACTTTCTAGCTTTTTCTACACGGACAATGGAAAGGGGAAATTTGAACAATTATTTAGAAGACGTGATCAGTTTCAACTTGCAGTTTGGATCTGCAGGCATAAACACTTAGGGTTTTGAAAGACCTTTGTTAGAATCTTTGCCCTGTTGTTTAACCTCTCTCTGTTGCAATTTCCAAGCCTATGAAACAGAGATTACCTTAGTACCTTCCTCATAAAGATATTATGAGAATTACATAAAATAATGATCATAAACATTTAACACAGAGCCAGCTCAGTAAATGTTAGATTTTCTTTCTTGTAGGAACCAAAGGATGATCTCAAATTTCCATTTTATTTCGCCTCTACGGACATGGCCTCTAGACGTTCCAAATGTCACGTGGGCAGCCGTAAGTGAACAAACAGCCTCTCTGAGCAAAATGAAGTGAATAAGATCTGCGTGTTTATCACATGGAAGGAGAAGTTGGCTAAAAGATTGTGCATTTGTTTCCTAGGACTCCTGCAACAAATTACCACAAACTGGGTAGCTAAAAAAAAAAGCACACATTTATTCTCCTACAATTATTGAAAGCTAGATGTTCAAAATGAGGGTATCAGAGGAGGCAGTTCCTTCTGGAGGCTCTGAGAAAGAACATCTCCTGTGTCTTAGCTTCTGGTGGCTGCTGATAATTTGTGACATTCCTTGGCTTGGGGCTGCATGAATCTTCTCTGCCTCTGTCTTCACATGGCCTTACTCTCTGTTCTATGTATCTTAAATCTCCTTCTCCTTTCTTTTACAAGGCTCACGCTAAATCCAGGATGATCTCATTTGAGATCCTTAACTTAATCATAGTTATGAAAACGCTATTTCCAAAAGGTCACATTTACAGGTATTAGGGGTTAGGAGTTGAACATATCTTTCTGGAGAATGACACTATTCAACCCACCAAAATTACTTTGAGGTCTTCAAACAAAATAGTTCCCACTACTTTGTTTTAGGAATGAAATGACTTTAAAGCAAGTACTGTTCATTTTCCATTTATCTTTGGAAGTCCAAATAATATGACATTTACAAAGTGTGGATTATATCAAGGATATAAGTTTCTTTGGAACCTAGAATCCTAAGTCTCAATAGAAGATGGAGGCAAATAAACTCATTCTGGTAATTTTGATAACTGAATTTCAAATTTCTCAGTTCTAGTTAATGATGCTGTCTGAGACAGAATAATGCCCTGCCAAAGATGACCATGTCCTAATCCGTGGACCCTGTGAGCATGTTTCCTAACACAGCAAAGGGGTATTAAGATTGCAAAGAGGATTGCTAATCAGCTGACTTCCAGATTGGAAGCTTACGCTGGAATATTTAGGCAGGCCCCATGTAATCACAGGTATCCTTATAAGTAGAAGAAGGAGGCAGAAGAGGTCAGAGTGATGCCGTGTGAGAATGACTTGTCCATGGCTCTGAAGACCCAGAAAGTGGCCACAAGCCAAGGGATGTAGGCAGCTTCAAGAATTTGAGAAGGGGAAGGAAACAGTCTGATGCAGAATTGAGCACAGCCCTGCCAACATCTTGGTTTTAGTCCAGTATGACCCATGTTGGACTTCTACTTCAGAACAGAAAAATAATAAATTTGTATTAAGGCACCAAATTTGTAAAAATCTGTTACGACAGCAACAGAAAACGAATATACATGCACTCTGAATGTATACAGTGGCCTTTCATACTTAAACTCCACTGAAAAGATGCTCAAGGGTGGGCAGAAGGAAGCATGAACTCACAAGGACAAAGGACAGAGGAGAGAAGAGCAGCGGGTGTGTTGATGTGAGAAAACAAATGGTCAGGTGGTACCTCACAGAGCTGTCCCGAGAAGGCTAAATCCTAAGCCATCAGTGTGAAGACAAGTGGCAGCCTAATCTGTTCTGTAAACCCCCACAAAGGCTCAGAAACTAGTGGCTCCAGGTAGATCTAGAGGTTGGGTTTAACGGGAGGCTATAAACAGGTTTGTTTAAGTCTTTTCAAACAAGTTGCAACCCCAGATTCTGTATCCCTCTTTGACCAGCCAGACAACTGCTGCTCCCTAGCAAAAGACCAGTGGTTTTTGCCCAAAAAGGATGTAACATACAGTCTCTGCATGGAAGAACACCAGGCATGGCTGAAGACGGGCAGCAGAACCGAAACATAGAATTCAATGGACATTTATGTTGTGAATGTCAGATTCCAGCTCTCTTCCTCTCCTCAGCTCCCAGACCTGGTGTCAAGGTTTATTTTCTCCAGGCATGGTATTGGAAACATCTCATCTGGAGACTGAAATGTGACCAGCTTCTCAATGTCCCACTCTGAAAGTGGGACAAGAATCAGCACACGTTTGAGGAAACTCTCCCTCTGAGATAGGCCCTCCCAAATTTATTTTACAACAACTTGAAGGAAAGAGACTATGCAGAAAGAAGAAAACTTCAACAACTACAGCTGTCACAGTCACTTCAGGGAGATGACAGACTGCATTTGTGAAACAGGAACGGGATGCTCTGTCAAAGGAATGTTAAAGAACAAAAAAAAATCTAAAAAGATAGAAATATGATATCAGAAATTATAAACACAGTAGAAGGATTGGAAAACGAAGCTGAAGAAATAACAAAGTCAAAAGCAGAGATGAAAAACACAGGAGAAAAATATGAAAACTAAAGAATCAGTCTAGAAGTCAAAGATAGAGAAACATAAAAAAAGAGGGAGGGAGAACATCATTAAATAGGAATTTCTAGAGAATTTCCTAGAAGTGAAGGGCATGAATTGAGTGTACCCATCCAGCATCAGCAAAATGAGTGAAAAAAGACTTGAAGTAAGACATATCATCTGAAAGTTTAGGGCAAAGGAGACAGAAAGATTTTATGCCCTTCTGAGGGTGGGGGCAGAATGTTTACATGAAAGATTCAAAATCAGAATCTCATTGGGTTTCTCATTAGAAACACTTATAGCTAGAATACAGAGTCATGCCTTCAAAAGTCTAAGGAAAGATGGCTTCCAACCTAGAATTTTATATCTGATGATTCTTAATGTGTTCAGTGAAATTTTGGAGGCAGAGAGAAATCTGACACACACAGAGAAGGCCGTGTGAAGACAGAGCAGAGAGAGAGTTAAAGATGCTGGCCATGAAGACAAGAGATGTGGCCCACAACACAAGGAATGCTGGCAGCCTCCAGAAGCCAGAGGAATCAAGGAATGGATTCTGTCCTAGGACCGCTAGAGGGAGCCGGCCCTGCCAACACTTGATTGGATCCCAGTGAAACAGATTTCAAACTTCCAGCCTTCAGAACAGTGAAAAAGTAAACGTGTCACTTTAAGCCACCCAGTTAGTAGTAATTTGGTTCCAGCAGCCACAGAAAACTACTACACACCCTCCAGTCCAATTTCCTGCCTTCCATGAAACACCTGTTTTATAGTTGATCTATGACCTCAGTACAAATACATTCTCTTGTAAAATACATAGTACTGTTATGTAAAAGACATTGTGTTTTAATCCCTATTATACATGTTAGGCTACAGATCTTTGACTCTTTTTTTTTTCTTTTTCTTTAAGTTACCCAGCCTCAGGTATTCTGCTAGACTCTTTCTTTTTGTATTCAACTTTATGTTAAGGTTTTTCTGTGCTGGCAGGTGTGTGCACACCTGCTCTGATGCTTCATCAAGAGGCAGGTAATTGCTAAAGGGCTGATGCAGTCTTTTCAGGACCTGGCAAAAAGGACAGATGTTACAGTTGGGCCAAAAGTACAACGGGAGGATAAAGTGTCAGCTCTGTGCATGTATAAGTGAGTGACAAGTCTGATTTTTAGGTTCCCCTGCCTAGCCTTTCTCACAGATCCTCTCTGCCCTGGTCCTCTCCCCAAGAGACTCCTGGGAAACAAAAGGCCTAGTAATTCCAGCTGTCTTGCTTGACAAATTGGAATGGAAGTCAGCAACGGTTTTCCCTCCAGCATCCTCTGGGAAATCCATTCAATGATATGTTCCCAGCCATTCCCTGCTTTCAAAGCTGTAATAATGTTCAGATACCAAGTGGCACCCGCCATGTACAGGGCATTAGTGTCAGGAAGTAGTGCAAGCATTGAAAGGGGCAGAGACAGCCCCCGGGAGGAAAAGGAGCCAAAGCTATTTAGCTAGAAGAAACGGGGGTGACATGAGCTCAGCTGTTTCCAAGTGTATGACGGCTGGTACTGAGCAACTGCTTCCACTGAGTCAAGGAGCAGACACAGTGAACCTGAGCTGTCAAGAAGCATCTGCTCAAACACTAGACAGGGCTTTCTCACAGGAGAGGTGAGAGACAACAATCACACAGCCTTAAAGGTGGAAGATGTGGACTAGAATAAACTCCACAGGAGCAAATACTTTGGGTAAAAGGGACTCTAACAATTCCCTACTTTAGTTCTGCCACTAGTGTGCCTAAGAACCTGAGAAACTGGGTACATTGACTTATGCCTGTAATCAGCAATTTAGGAGGCCAAGGAGGAAGGATTACTTGAGGCCAGGAGTTCAAGACCAGCCTTGGTAACATAGTGAGACCTCGTCTCTATTTTTAAAAAGTTTTTTCATTAGCCAGGTGCGGTGGCACATGCCTGTAGTTCCAGCAACTCGGGAGGCTGAGGCAGGAGGATCCCTTGAGCCCAGAAGGTTGAGCTGAAGTGAATAGTGATCATGCCACAGCACTGCAGCACAAGCAACAGAGCAAGACTGTCTCTTAAAAAAATAAAAAGAATCTGAGCCAAGCCCCTTTATGTCAGTTTCCTCATGTGTCAAGAGGAGGGTTCAAAAGATATGGCTGCACCGAATTAACTCCAAATGAATCCTAGAACTAAATTTAAGAGCTAAATTCAAAGCTTCAAATAGAAAACTTCAAATAGAAAATGTAGAAAATCGTTATGACCTTGGTTTAGACAGATATTTCTTAGATATGACACCAAAGCATGATTTGTAAAAGAAAACAGTGATAAACAGGACTGCATCAAAATTAAAAAACTTCGGCCTTCAAAAGATGCCTCCCATTCATTTTAATTTCAAAAGAAATTAAAACATAAGCCAAAGACTAGGAGAAAAAATTTTAATTTATATATCTGATAAAGGCTTATATTCAAAACATATAAAGAATTCTTAAAATAGGCCTGGATATGGTGGCTCATGTCTGTAATCCCAGCACTTTGGGAGGCTGAGGCAGGCATACCGCTTGAGCTCAGAAGTTTGAGACCAGCCTGGCCAACATGGCAAAACCCCGTCTCTACCAAAAATACAATAATTAGCCGGGCAATTAGCACACCTGTAATCCTAGCCACTTGGGAGTCTGAGGCACAAGAAACACCTGAACCTGAGAGGCAGAGGCCACAGTGAGCCGAAATCATGTCACTGTACTCCAGCCTGGGAGACAAAGCAAGACTCTGTCTAAAAACAAAAACCAACCAAACAAAAAGGAATTCTTAAAATTTAATAGTCAAGATTTGAAGAAATATTTTACCAAAGATGTATGAATGGCTAATAAAAATGTGAAAAGATGTTCAACACCAGCAGACTCCAGAGACATGCAAATTAAAACCACAGCGAGAGACCATCCACTAAATGTCTATAACCAAGAAGTGCAATGGTATCAAGTGTTTGCAAGGATGTGGAAACACTGGAATGTTCATATACACTGTGGGAATGTGGAATGGTTGCACTGTCTTCGGAAAAAGGTTGACAGTTTCCTAAAAGTTAAATATACATCCACCAAACAACCCAGAATTCCATTCCTAGATTTGTACCCAAGAAAAATAAAAACATAGGTTGACACAAAGATTTGTACATGACTATTCACAGCAGCATTATGCATAAGAGTTCAACACTGGTAGCAATCCAAATGTCCATCAATTAGTGAACTGATTAAAAAATGTGGTATTTTAGTCCCTTTGTGCTTCTATAACAAAATATCTGGTGCTGAGTAATTTATAAACAA
>NW_022436977.1:7212833-7249089 GCF_009761245.1 Sapajus apella | reverse complement strand
AAAAAAAAAAAAAAAAAAAAAAAAATGGCACCTTGTCACTGTGTCCTCTGGTTGGCATGAATGCTGTGTCTTCACACGGTGGAAAGAACAAAAGGCGCCTATCTAGTTCCCTCTAGCCCTTGTATAAGGTACTAATCCCAACCATGAGGGCTCTGCCCTTGTGGCTTACTCACCACCTGAAGGTGCAATTTCTTAATACTGTTGCATGGGGGATCAAGTTTCAACATGAATTTTAAAGGAGACAACAGACACTCCACCCATAGCACGTGGCATACCCACACAATGGAACGGCACTCAGCAACAACGTGGTCGAACCTCAAAACCATTACGCTGTGTGACAGAACCAAACATAAAAGGCCACGTACAATGTGATTCCATTATAAAAAAAAATTTCTACTAACAGCAAAACTATAGATACAGAAAGCAGAAATTTACTGAAGTGGGGTGGGGAGGGGCAGAGGAGGGGAAGGCAGGAAAGGGAGTGCCAAGCGCTGTGGAGAACTTGTGGAGGGGTGGAGTGGTGGTGGCTGCACAGCTGTGTAAGTTTACCCCAAATCATCCATTTACAACAGGTGAGTTCCACGATTTATAAATTATATCTTGGTAAAATTGAATGCAATAAGATTGTGACAAAATGGTGACTTCCCTTGCCTCTGAAAGTGTATGCAAACATTGGTTTTTGTTAAAAACACAACCACTCATTCACCAATCTTGGCAGAAAATTCCTAAGAACAATGGTCCAGAAGGTGGTGGAGTTGGTAAATTTTACCCTAGTCAGGGTGAAATTACCCTGGGTTGACAACCTTATAAAGTAGGTGGCTTCGTCTCTCTTCTGTTCTCTTTCCTCTCCTCCAGGTTAGCAATTCTGGCCACCAATCAGGTGCTTTCACCCTTTCTGTGCCCATTGTCCTCAGGTGGGTAACAGACACACATGTTCAAAGGGTCAGTTGTTTAGACCCAGATAGATAGGTTCTTCCTCTGTAAAGTGGGTGATATGGTTTGGTTATGTCCCCATTCAAATCTCAATTTGAATTTATCTCCCAGAATTCCCATATGTTGTGGGAGGCACCTGAGGGGAGGTAATTGAATCATGAAGCCAATCTTTCCCATGCCATTCTTGTGGTACTGAATAAGTCCTGATTCTGAGGCTTCCCCAGCCATGTGGAGCTGTAAGTTCAATTAAACCTCTTTTTCTTCCCAGTCTTGGGTATGTCTTTATCAGCAGCATGAAAATGGACTGATACAGTGGGGATAATAAAACCAACCACCAACCTCATTGTGCCAATGGGCATAAATGAGATTAAATGTTTGTAAAGCACCAGCCCAGTGTCGGCATACAGGAGCTGCTCTACAAAGACCATCTGCTAGCTTCTCCTATTGTTTACCAAACCCGCTTCCAGGACAGAGGGTGCTGTGAGTCACTGACACCCTGTGGGAATGCATTTCATTCCATTCCTTCTCTACAATTGAAACCATCCTTTTCAGAGTAGATGAAAGGCTTTTTACCCTGCCAAGGGGAAAGATGGGCACAGGCCAGTCTCCATCTTCCTAAAACTCCTGAAACTCACCCCCTCATCTCCTTACTCAGTTGCCCACCAATGGCTTTGGAAAGCCAATTTTTGACAGATCAAATACTGTACTTTGCCTTTCTTAAAGTGACTGCTGTGCTGTCTGTCACAGGATCTCAGTGAGGGTAGTACTATTTTCAGATCAGATCAGCAGACACACCCAGAATGCCAAGGACACAGCCACAGTCACCTGAATGTTGTGTGCTTGTTTGTTATTGTCGCTAAGAGGAATGGTGTGGACAGAGCTGGGACTAGGGTGAGGCCAGCAAGGTGTGGAGGGTGCAATATTTAAGGAGGCACTCTTTGAGTGTCCTCCGCACCCTTGTGTGACCCTGAGGATGCGTGCCTGCTTTAGAATGAGTCTCCAGGGCACAACATTTAGGGAGGCACTGACTCACATCATGCAAATGCAGGGCGGGCCCAGAAAGTGTATCTCCTTCAGCGTTGCACCCTAGACACCTCACTTGCCTTCAGGGCAGCTCAAGTGAAAAGGGCCTGGACCCAAGCCCAGATCCTGCCATTAGAGCGCCAGCTTTGCCAGCAATTAGCTGTGCACCCTTGAGCGAGTTTATATCTCCTATTTCCTACCTGTCCTGGTTCTACGACTTAAGGGCAACTTCACTCCTCTCAGTAACAGAGCAAAACAATGATGGAAATACACATCTCCTGGATCGATTAGGTTCCAGCTTACATTTCATGTCTTCACAGAAGCATTTCCTGACCATGTAGGCCACCCTCTGTCATGTGCTATTAGCGACCTGTTCATTTTATTCATAGCGGCTATCAGAACTTATTTGAATTTGTTGGTTCATATCAGGCAGGGTGGTCTAGACTAAAGCACGGTAATAAACAACCCTCAAATCTCAGGAGCTTAAACAGTAAACATTTCTAGCTTTTTCATACCACATGTGCTTTGTGGGCTGGCCAAGAGGCTCAGCTCAGGCACTGGGCTGATGGGCAGTGACCATAAGGAGCGCTGCCCTGGTCATGATGCCAGAGGGAAAAGAGAGCTTTAGAGAGCATTGCACGAACTGCTCAGCCCAGAAGGGCACACTTCCACTCACCACTCATTGGCCGGAACTGGTTAAGGGTCCACCCACAAGGGACCTCAGTGATGTATCCTCTTAACTCATGCCGGCAACCAGGAAGCCCAAAGGCTTGGTGTGCGGTTCTAATGACTACCACATTGTTTATTTGATTTTAAATAAACCTTCACCAGAATGGCCCATCAGAGCAGGCCAGTCTGTCTTGTCATTTTAACCCCAATGCAAGCACCTCTTTGGTGCTTAATAACTCTATCTTGACTGACTAGACAGTTCTGGTATTTTAAGATTGGTGACCAAGACTGTCTACTGGCTGAATGTCATCTGTTCAGAGCCTGGAGGATTCAGGGCCCAGCTCACCAAGTTAACTGGACTCTCCTGAAAGGAGAAAGATAATGACTCTAACTACTGCTTTTCTTAATTTTTTCCTTGACTGCCTGACTACAGAGGCAAATGAACAAGAATGTCTGAGAGCCTAGCAGAGTAGTCCAAGGCGGCAACCTATAATCTGAAATGTCTTTGTAATTTTATACTTCACCTGAAAAGTTCATGTGAATTTCACATTCTGTTACATCTTATATTCATGGTCATAAAAAAAAAAAAAACTACCCAAGTTTTAAAATATATAGCTGAGTAAAATTAACGCTTCCTGAACACATGTCATGCTTCTTGCAGGTTTCAAAGTCCCCCTAAGGGCCCACCTACCTCACCTCCAGGGGGGTTTGTTCCAAGCCAGGAGAGGAACTAAGCCTCCTTAGATATCTGCTGGGCCTTAAGGCTTAAGCTTAACTTATTAAGAACATCTTCCGCATTTTTCCCCTCTCTGGATTCATTCAGGAATTGTGGTGACTCTTTTTCTCTCATGGGGACAAAATTCCAATTATATGTGGGAACTTGCCTTTGTCTAATGAAATCAGGAAAACATGGTGACAAGGCCTCATTTTCTCTACCACAGACTGATAGACTAAGTTCTTCTGATCCAGTGTTTCTCCAACTTTGTTTGCCGTGACCCACACTAAGAAGGAATACGTTGTCTGTCACTTGCAGTATGGACACCATTGGCAACCTCATTCAGGCTGCTTCACTCATCCCCAGCACCTGAAGATCACAGCAGCCTCCTGCTCTGGAGAATTGTCCTTGCAGAATAGAAGCTGACTTTCCAGAAGGTTATGCACCCCTCCTCCACAGATCAGGCCATAGCCCACAGCTGACAGTGGACCTGGGGCTTCACAGGCTGGCCCCTTTCTTCAGGCAGCACTGGCTTTTTGGAACAACTCAAGCCTCAGGGCCCCAGAAGCCAGGCGGAGAGCACACACTCTCACTCAGCTTCTCCTGCCCCAGCCGGCTCCCCTCTCTTTTCCAGATCACATACACCAGATCTCTTTTATTGAGCTCTGCTTCTAGGTAAACTTAACACACACACACACACACACACACACACACACACACACACACACACCTGAAATAAAATTTCGAGTAAACAGTACTGACACTTACGTCGTGTGATGCATTCTTATTTTCTGTACTATTGTATTATTTTTAATTGCTTGTTTGTAATCCTCTGATTTTATTTCAGAATCCATGAATGGGTCACAGCTCTGCAGTTTGAAAAATACTACACTTTATAAGCAATCTAGAGATCCAACAAACAAACAAAACCCCCACTGCACTAGCTTTTCCAAGTTAACCTTCTGGAGACATCTGCAATCCAGAAGGTTCAGGAGAGGGTGGAGTGAAGAGAATCTGTCATGGTGTGCATGGCATTTACAGTTTCGAGACTCAGGAGATATATTCTCCTAGGACCAAGTGTCTAAAGTAGCCCCAAGCATCTACTGCCTTCTGACTGCTGAGAAGGGCACCAACCTCCCTCTGCTCTCTCCTTCCCCTTGCAAATGCATTCACTTCTGTTCCAAGAGATAAAGCAGTTTTTGACCTTGCATAAATGCACAGAGGTGTATATAGGAAAGGTCAATTCAGCATCATCTGTGATGCCAAAACTGAAACATCTCAAATGTCCCTCAGTAAATGCACTGCAGTACGACCAGACAAAGGAGCACCGTGTACCCATTAAAAATAATGAAATAAGTTATCTAAGTACAGAAAACTTTCCATGATACACTAAGTGCAAAGATCAATTAGTCCTACAGTTCTCCAATGTAATTTCATTTTTTTTCAAGTTAGTATGTATATGGTAAACATATGGAAAAGTAGACTCAAGGTTATTTGTGGTAATTATCTGTGGAGAGATGATTACAGAACACTCTTTTATTTCCTAAGTCATACATTTCCACAGCGTTTGAACTTTTTACTGCAAGCATGAATTATTTCTGAAATGAGAAAAAGCAATCACTTTTCATTTTGAAAAGTCAAAACACAAAAAGAAGCTATTTATAATGTGGCAGCATAAATTCCTTTGAAGGTACAATAGCAGTCCTTCAGTGGGTAAAGTGTGCTTTCAAAAGTGAGATAGGAAACATTTCTATAAGTTCATGCTCTCAGGTAACATCTTTGCTCCGACATACAGAAATACCAGATAAAGAACAAATCGAGGAGATTTATACACTGCAATGAGACTCAGAAACCGTATAAACATCCCTGTGTACCAGAAATGACAAGAAAGCCCACCAGGAGCTGGACCAAAGCCAGGGCTCTGGAGCCTGGTTCTGCAAGCAGGCTCAGATGGTGGCTCCCACAGGGCCCTGGAGGCTAAAAGGGGTAGGGAACGGACGGAGTGGAGAGTCAGGGGTTAGGGCTCCCAAACTTTCTAGAAAGCTAGAAAATGCTGCCTGGAACATTGTTTTGTTTGTTTTAATCAAGGATGTGTTACCCTGGCTGTATCTTTAACTTGGGAAGTTCTTAGAAAAATAACATTGCCCAGAAATTCTGACTTAATTCTTTCTCCCTCTCTCTCTCCTTTCCCTCCCCGTGTTTCCTTCTCCCTTTCCTCCTTCTCCTTTTTCTCCCCTTACTCCTCTCTCTTCCCCTCCTCCCTTCTTCTCTCCTCTCTCTCTCTCCCTCCCTCCCTCCCTCTTTCTTTTTTAAAGGGACTCCTTTGGAGATTGCAACATACATCCAGGATTGAAACCTCATTAACACCTTGGACTTAAGGGTCAATGGATCCAGACACAGACTCCGCCCAGGTACTCAGCCAAGCAAGCAGCCAGCTTGGAGACGAGATTTGGGATTCGTCTCCCGAGTGGGTATGCCTAACCATCAGGAAGGCCTGCTTTGGGACTGGAGGCCCTGGGGAAGGGGGTGAGGTTGAGGAGGAAACCAAATACTGTGCTTCAGAATGAGGTAATGAGACAGAGAGACAGACAGGGAAAAACATGTTCCTCCACAGGCAAATGGATGAATACATGACGTAGTCATATAACAGAATAGCACAGAGTGGTAAAGTTTGTAACCCAGCAATTATCATGGCACCAATGTGGATATCCCTCCAAAACCTAACGGTGAGTTACAGAAACATTTTACAGCATGGTTTGTAGGTTATAATGCCATTTATTTACATTTAAACTTAAGGAACCAAAAAACATACACTGTTTCGTAGCTAAAACTATTAAAATATTCATGAGACTCTAACACACTGACTTCAGGCCAGGGGCTCCCTTTGGCAAGGGAGGAAGAGGACTGGGGTGGAAGAGAGGTGCACAGGGAAGAATAAATGGGAACAAACTGTAGGTGCCCTCACGGCACAACTTGGGTGGATCTGAAGGCATCAGGCTGCACGTAAGAAACTGGTAGTAAAAGGTCACGTAATTTATTACTCCATTTGTGACATTTACGAAAAGACAAAATGATAGTGATGAAGAATAGATTAGTGGTTGTCAGGAGGAAGACTGGACTGTAAGGGGATAGACTGAGCTAGGGTGGTGGGGTTCTCCTGTATCCCAGCTGTGCTGACGGCAATGCAAATCTACAAGTGCATTAAAATTCACGGGACTCAATTTCACCAAGAAAAGTAGAATGGATGGTTGCCAGGAACTGAGGGAAGGGACTCACTGCGTAATGGATATGGAGTTTCAGTATGGGAAGATGAAAAGGTTCCAGAAATGGATGGTGGCGATGGTCGTACAACAATGTGGATGTACTTAACACCATGAATTGGACACTTACACATGGTTAACTTGGTCAACTTTCATGTACATTTTACCACAATAAAAAATGTCTTAAATCCGAGGACCGTACACCAAAAAAAAGCCAATTTTTATTAAATGGCAATTTTTTAAAAACTAAAAAGTCAGAAGCAAATAATGCAAACTGTTATATTAAAGCCAAATAATGATATATTCATGTCTGTTACTTAATTTTCTAAACTTTTCTGCATGTTTAAAATGCCCTAATGAGATCTTAATAGCTTCAGGTAGAATCAAAATTTTAGGACTGTGGGAAGCTGATGAGATCCTTTGTTCCAAATTCCTTACTAGCATGGAGTGAAGCTGAGTTTTCACAGCTAAAAACTCCTGACTCCAGTCCAGTGCTTTAACCACAATGATGATTTGGAAGTGAAGCTTCTAATTGATAATAAAATCAGGCTTCCTCCACTTAGAAAAGCTGATGAGATGCAAAGAACCGTGAAAAGTATGCTCAACTTTTCTAGTCCATAGGAAACTATTTCTACATAATCAGAACACTCAACTGAGAACAGAATTAATATTTAATCAGTAGCTCTCTTCAAAAGAATTGTTAAAATAAATTTAAAAGAAAAAAGTCACAAAAATCATGTGTCAATTTTACTGAGGTATTCTAACTGATCGCATAAGACATTTTAATTTGTTTCATGTCATCCTTGCATCTGCCTTTGTTCTCACCCCCGCTCTCCTCCTATATAAATACAATCTTCTACTGAATAGCTTCTGTGACCTCTTCTCACCCCCTATCTAATCTTGAGTGAGGGTTGCTCTAATTAGAACTGACTTGCTTCAAAAAGTAGTACTCTGCAAAATTCTGGGGTAAAAAAATGCCTTTCTCCATTGGATCTGCAGGGTTGTTGGTTGCAAAAAACAGCACTGACTGGGAAAGCCCGGACATCCAGTCCTGCAGGGGGCAGGATGAGAGAGAGGAAGCCTGGCCAAGGGCAGGGGTCTCTGTTGGAGATATCACCTCAGGTATCATTGCTGCTAGCAAGGGCCTCACCTTGTTGCAGTCATAAAGAATTTCTCAGCTGATGGAATATCTTTTGTGGATTATTCCAGTGAGATGGAGGGTTCTGGGTGTGGACATCCAATCCAGTTGGCTGAGACTAGGTCCTCAGCCCATTCTCTCTGACATTCTCTGCCAAGAGCTACTTTAAAGGAGGCTGCAGCTCTGCCTTGCAACACACAATGACAGGTCTCTTCCCTCCCAAGTAGGGAGAGAATTCAATACTGATAGCAAAGCAAAGAGGAACTGTCCACCTTAATCAGTGTCCAGAGGCTTCCCAACCCCCAGGTGTGCCTTTGCTTCCTTACTTCGGTTCTCCCAGCCACCCCCTCCCCTGGTGTTCTCACCTGAAGCCATGCAATTCTCCTTCATGCAACCGAAAGTGTCTTTATCCCTCCTAGAAGGAACACCATCATTCTGGCCTCTGTGGAACTCCTGCTTCAACTCTTAGCTGTCCACAGTCTCTTCTCCACTGAGCATCCAGAATGATCATTTTCGAACCTAAGACCTATCTTTCTACTCCTTGCCCAAAGCTCTCCAAAAGCTCTAATGTCACTCAGAGAAGAAGCCAAATTTTCACAGTGGTCATCTAGGCCTACATAACTGTCCCTTCTCATCAGTCTGACCTCCTCTCCTACTTCATCCCTCTCACTCTATTCAGAGACAAACTCAGAAAAGGGGCAGAAACCCAGAGAGTCAAGGCAGCAGGCAATGCAGCCAAAAGGCCAAACACATGGTCACATTAGAAACAGCCAATGGATAGCAAGGACGATCTATTGGAGAGCTGGGTCCCTCTACAGTGGCTACAGGGATCCCGTTCACCCACCTGATCGCCATTGCCTAGAAAATTAGTGTCAGGGGCATGAGCATGGAGTCCCAGGTCCTGCACCACCAGCAGAAGCCTGCTTTCCCAGTGGCATTGCTCATGGCTCTCTGTTCCTACCGTATGCGTCTTGTCCCACTGCAGTTCTCACTGATCCACAAAAGCCCTATGCCCTCTCATATCTCTGAGCTTTTGTCCAGGGTTTTCCCATGGTCTAGAATGTTCTTCCTCCCCTGGTGTCTTTATTAGCCGGTTGAGCGCCTATACGCACTTTAAGACCCTGTTTAAAATCACCTCCTGTGGGAAGCCTTTTCTTATTCCCCAGGTACACTGTGTTCCCACAGCATAATCGTAATATCCCTGTTATAGCGCTGACTGTGCTATTTTGTGATTACCTATTTTCATGTCTGTCTTTTTTTCTTTTTTTTTTTTTTTTTTTTGAGATGGAGTCTAGCTCTGTTGTCTAGGCTGGAGTGCAATGGTGTGATCTCGACTCACTGCGACCTCTGTCTCCTGGGTTCAAGTGATTCTCCTGCTTCAGCCTCCCAATTAGCTGGGATAACAGGTGCACACCACCACACTTGGCTATTTTTTTTTGTATTTTTAGTAGAGACGGGGTTTCACCATGTTGATCAGGCTGGTCTCAAACTCCTGACCTCAGGTGACCCACCTGCCTAGGCCTCCCAAACTGCTGGGATTACAGGCATAAGCCTCATGTCCGTCTTTCTTTGCGAAACTGTTACATTGCAGAGGGCAAAGTCTATGTCTAACTAGAAGTTAATTAACTAATTAATTACTTGGGTTACTTGATAAACTTCAAGAACAGGACCAGGCTGTTTGCCCCAATGCAGAGTACATTGGCATGTTTAATAAATGCTAAATAAATAATTTAAGTAATTAATAAAAATCCAGAAGGCTAGAAAATATCTTATAGTGCCACTTAATGAATTCCTCTACTTTCAGGCAGGAATCTACCAAAATCTGATCAACCTTCTCTTTAAACCTTGGAAAGTCTTGGACAGACATTGTAATACTTCATCTCCTACACTTGAGGAAGTGTTTTTATGCCTAATGGAAACTCCTCCTACTGCCTTTTGCCACCTCTCTTGAATCCTCTAGTGAAAACACCTCTTCACCATCACTCCTACAGCTTTTACTCCAAAGTAGGTAGGGATGACCACACCGAGCCAGCCTATAAAGCCTTTTCTATTAGTTTGCTAAGGTTGCCATAACAAAATATTGCAGACTGGGTGACAAACAACAGACATTTCTTCGTTCATAGTTCCGAAGGCTGGAAGTCCAAGATCCAGGTGCCAGCAGGGTTGGTTTCCTCTGAGGCCACTCTGCCTGGCTCGCGGATGGCCGCCCTCTTGCTGCCTCTTCAGACGTTTCTCCCTCTGTGCATGCTCACCCCTAGTGTCTCTCTCTGTCTCCTAATCTTTTCTTTTTATGAGGAAGCCTCTCAGTTTGGATTAGGACCCACACTAATGGTCTCATGTTAATTTAATTACCTCTTTAGTATCTCTACATGCTGTCACATTCTGAGGTCCTGGGCTAAAATTTCAGCATATGAATTTGGAGGGGCCACAATTCAATCCATCACACCTCCCAGAGAGCATTCTGTTTCAGACAATAGAACCAAAGTGTACTGTGGAGAGTCAAGGTGCACCTCCTGATTCATTCTTATATCCATTCTCATTCCACCAATATTTCATAAGGGCTATTTATATGGTTATATGGTCTACATAAAACCAAGAAATTGATCTCTCCAAATGTATTTCTCATCATCTCACCCTTCAGATAGAAACTCCTGAATGGTTCCCCATGGCCTTAAGAGAACTCAAGAATCCAAGCATGGTATACAAAATATTCCAAGGTCTGGACTCTGCTTACCTACCCAGCCACAATTCCCTCACATCCCTTTTGCTGCAGTTAAAGTACTGGAGTATAGTGGCTGCATACACAAATTATGCTGAGTTACCTCTAGCTGTATGGTCCTAGGCAAAATGTGTTTTATTCAAAAATTATTTAATTATCTCCTTTCTGTAGCTGTGCAAGGCCCTGGGGCAGATAAGAGGATCTCATCCTCAAAGATCTAATTTGAAGGGAATGTCAGCAAGTAAACAAAAATTACATTGCAATTGATAGGCACTATAGTCTAGATGTATGCAAAATGTGTCAGAAGCTCCAAGGAAAGTCTCCTTACATTTCTAGAGCCCAAGTTTCTCCAGTAAAACGATATACCAACCTCCAAAATTAAACTAAAGGAAGGCCAACACTTAGCATAATCTACATGTTGTGCTAATACATTGCCGAAATAAATCAGAAATGTGGATCGGATCCAGTTAATGAGTTATGTCACATCTTACATAACTAATGAAATGGAAATTGGTTACACACCCACCAAAGTATGCAGAGCCCTCAGATGGAAATTAAGATCCCTCTTGCTGGCATGAATCCATCTCTGCAGTGTTTTTAAAATGCACATATGAAAGTCACATGTGACACCCACAGTAGAAGCCACTCCACCAAGCTTGAGATAGTCTAGCTCATTAATCACCTAAACCAGCAGCCACGATCTGATGATATGCTAAAATAAAATAATGCAACTTGCAGTGAGGGTTATTTTATTTACACTTTAAATCTTCTAGCACATGTCTCAAGCAGTTATCTGGCCTAAGGCTGGGCGTAGTGACTCACGCCTGTAATCCCAGCACTTTGGGAGGCTGAGGCAGATGAATTGCTCAAGCTCACAAATTCAATACCCACCTGGGCAACTTAGCCAAGCCCTGTCTCTACAAAAAATACAAAAATGAGCTGGGCATGGTGATACATGCCTATAGTCCCAGCTACTCAAGAGACTGAGGTGGGAGGACTGCTTGAGCCCAGGAGGCAGAGGCTGCAGTGAGCTGAGATCATGCCACTGCACTCCAGCCTGGGTAATAAAGCCAGACCTTTTCTCAAAAAAAAAAAAAAAAAAGTATCTGACCCAGAAAGTCACAAAAGAGAACAAGTATTGTTAAGCTGCCAGAGGCACAGAGACTAAAGCTTCCCTCTAAGACCTCGTAGAAATGCTAGGTATAATGTATGTCACTTTGCTTTTAATGCATAGCTGAGGTTCACAACCAAGGAAGGGAAATTCCCAAGTGATGAAAATGAAAAGAGAACATAAAAGAAAAGTAGTAAGTGATGAACAGCTGCCAAATTGGATGAGGAGAAGCTGAGATCAGTCTCCTAGGAGCATGGGCTTTAATGCCCTTGTGGGAACAGGAAAGGAGCCCTTGAGTCCACATGAGGTAGGGAGTGGGCACAGGGCCGCTGCTTAAAGCCTGAACTCTCAGAAGAAAGGTGGACTAACAATAATCTATCTACTGGCACATAGATCAAGGGTGTCTTTGCTCACGTTCTGGAGAAGGAAAAATACCATTCCAGATGGAATGACAAAGTGAAGCATTTATTAATTTATTGCCTCTCAGCTTGGAACTTGTAATACCTGGTCTGTGATCATAGTCTGAACACTGTAAGCCTTTCCCCTTCGCAGTAAGCATCATACCACGCTTGTCAGCAGAGGGCGCTAGAAGGACGTTGCAGGAGGAAAGGGGCTTCTCTTCCTGGTTCCTGTGTGTGGGGTTTGGCTTTTTATTGCTCCTGCCTTATGGTTGGTCAGCACGATGGGTGAAGAGGGACATCCAGTGGTGTTCTGCACAGTCTCTCTGTGACCTCACCGTTCCAGCCAGGCCTGTGACCACCTTTCCATGGTCCAGACTTCACGCTTTGGTGTGGCTATACCTGGGAGGTTGTTTCCTGTTTGCCCAGCAACTGTGGATGGGCCGTGGCAAGCTCCTCTCCTTCCTGTGAGCTGCAGCCACATCTTTGCCAATGAGGTTTGAACCCCAGCCTCAGGAGGCCCCATCCTTTCCAAATGTGCCCTTCCTTGGGTATTCTCTCCCAGCCCTAGAGTCCCAATGTAGTCCCTTTACATCTTTTTAGTTGCTCTATTATCATAGTTTAATAATGCCTTATAGTAAACTTATTTAAATTATTATGTGTGGTTTTGAGGAAGGAGACCCAGGAATCTAGGATCACCTCCCCCTTGACTTCCACACTGCATTTCAATAGAAGAAAAGGCTGGACGACTGGCGCCTCCTGAATCACCTTCCAGTAAATAGCAGGCATGGTATAGGGGAGTCTCTCCGGAAGACACTGTTTTTACTTAAACAATATCAAACCCCCACCCCACTCCTCCATCTGGAGACCAGAAACCTTTCACATGTAACTGCTAAAACTGCAAACCCAAGACCCTTTCATATATGATTTCTAAGACTGTAAACCTAAGATCCTTTCATGTGTAATATCTAGGGTGTGAGCCTATGTAAAGACAGAGCTTCTCTTTGTTAGCTGAGCTGGGTCATTTAAACAAATTGTCGCCCGGCTCCCGGCTGTAACAATAATAATAATAATAATAGTAGTAGTAGTAAACTTCTTCCTTCCCAGTTTGGTGTTCAAGAGGTCTGTTTCTCTCGACCGCTCCTGCTGCATTTTCTGTCTCCTGATTAGACCCAGACTGATAACCACTGAGACATCAAAAATCTCTGGCCTATGCTATTAAAGATATAAATTTATATTACCTAGCATGAGTAAACACAAAAGCATTATGAAGGGTTATTTCCTCAACCAAGTTTGTATGGCATTCTCCAAAAAGCAGAATGCTGAATATACATCCAATCCAAAATTTAAAAACTCACAAGAAACAACCTTTAAGTATTGTCAAATATACAGTAAAATACAATGATGAATTTAGAACTGGGCTTACAACTAAATGGGCTTAGAACGAAAATACTCAGGATACAGAACTTAGAATGGGCTTAGAACTAAAGTAAATGCTGATAATAAAATGATCCAAAAGAAAACATTATAAGTATGCTTATAAGAAAATTAGTACATTAGTAGAAAAAGGAAAGACTTGACAAGAACAGGCAGATTTGAAAAATAAGCAAATAAACCTTTTACAAATGAAAGAACAAACCTTCAAAGAATGAGTTTAATAGCTGATTAAACATAGCTGTAGAGAAAATAGTGGGCAAGAGGAAGTGAGTAATCTGCACAGAATTCAGCACAGAAAGTTAGGTGAAAATATTCATACAATACATACAGAAAAGAATTAAAAGCATTGAAATGCAGATAACAGGAGTTCCAGGAGGACAAAAAAGAGTGAATTAGAAATTTTCTGAAAATGACTCCGCAGATTGAAGAAACAGAGATTCCCAAATAAGATAAAAACATGGAACACTGATAAGAAACTCTAGACCAGAAAAAAACAGAGAGAAAACATTTAAATCGAGTCAGATTATCTACAAATAATTAAACTAAGAGCAAAAATCTTAATAACAGCTAAAGAAGACATGAAGTAATATTTTTGTAGTACACAGGAAAATAACTAGCCAGTATAGAATTTAATACCCAGCTAAATTATTATTATTAAAGGAGGAGGGTAAAATAAAGACAATTTGCAATGAACAAAGCTGAGAAAATTTATTTAGTGCCCCTTGCTAAAATAATTACTAAAGGATGTACTTCAGAAATCAAACTATGAACACAGGGAGGATGGGGTGCAAGTAGCAGGGGTGAGCAAAAGAAAATTGTGCCAATTATCCATGTAGTCCTCTCGGCTTTTAATCCATACTTCTGTGCTCTCCTTTGGGATATAGAGTTGGACCCCGGCTGGTGCAATTTTACTCCCTGACAGTAGAGGGCCCTGGAAGGACCAGCAGGAGGAAGGAGTTTCTCTTTCTGGTTCCGTTGCTTTACTCTCTGGCTCCTGTGGTGGCCACTGGGCAGTTTGCAGGTGAGGGACCAGTTCCCTGGAAGTGGCATGTAAAAGACACGTAGCGCACAGTCTCCAGCAAGTTCTATGGGCACCCCAACCGGTGGCTTCCCGGCGACTTCCACTGCAACACAGTGGGTGGGTCCAAGAAAGTTCATCACTAGCATTCTAACAGATGGTCAGCTAGTGGTGTTGCCAGCATTCTAGCAGGGAGTTTGCCTGTCTACCAGACCCAGACTGTGGGACCTAACAAGACTTCTCCACCATACAGGGGTCCTCAACCACACCTCTTTCAATAAAATCTGACTTTCATCCTAGGAGAAGGCCGTTTTCTAGATGTGAACCTGCCTCAGTCCTAGGGGTAGTGGCTGCTTGTGTATTTGCCATTCCTAAATTTTTTAATGTTAATTTTACTCCTCTAAAGTTTTTATAACGTTCAAAGTAAGAGAAGTGACATTGACTAATTTTAAAATTTTTAGTATGCATGTTGTATATTTTAAATTGTTAGGAAAGTCAACTTTTGCTCCGGGCAGAATGTAGCAGATAGTGGCAGCCCCATGTTCTCACTTCAACAACTAGAAAACCTGGGTAAATTACAAAAATGTATTTTTAAGATATTAGCAAGTACTGGAAGCCATGATGACTAGATTATTCTGATTTTCAGAAGCAAATACTTTTTTAAAAAGCCCTTTTGAATGAGTTGAAAATTGCCTGCAGCTTTCTCCTCTTTTTTGCCAGTTCTGTGTATGGACTGAGGATTGGGCTTGGCCCACGCAGAGGGAATCTACTGGATTTGGGCGGTCATGCGATGCCAGATGCCCAAGCCCCAAACATGTGACTGGTTTTCTCCATGGAACATTTATCGAGTCCTGGTTAACCCACAGAAAGCCAAGGAGCGAGGCCAAGGGCTTCCAAAGCCAGAATGAAATCTCCATTAGTCTCCCAGTCCATATGAGACAATGTCCCTCTGGAGAGCAGGCCTGCCTCAAACACAGAGTCAACCTCTTTCTCAATATATATGCCAGATTTTGAGGAGTGGTGGAGCTGAATCTCCTGCAGTTTTTCAGGAATGAAAAGGCAGAAACCCATCAGGCTCTCCATCAAAAGCTTGGGAGTATGGAACAAGTCTTAGAAAAACTTCAACTCATCCCTGACCAGTACAAAGCATAACAGGAAAATGATTAGCTCCTTGCCTTATCTGCCTAAGAGAGGAAGAGGGGACTCCTTATGTTAAAACATAACATTCTGGAAACTTTTTTAAACTTTTCAAAAATGTCTACAGTGGCGTACAACAAAGTATTTGTAGGCCAATAACTCGGAGGAAAAACAAACAATAGAGACAAACCCATTCGTAATTCAAATATTGATGTTAAGAGGCAAAGACTTTAAAACAGGTGACACACACCTGTAACCCAGCACTTTAGGAGCCCGAGGTGGGTGGATCACCTGAGGTCAGAAGTTTGAGACCAGCCTGACTAACATGGGTGAAACCCCATCTCTACTAAAAATACAAAAATTACCCCTGGGAGGTGGTGCACCCCTGTAATCCCAGCTACTCAGGAGGCTGAGGCAGGAGAATCGCTTCAACCCAGGAGGTTGAGGTTGCAGTGAGCAGAGATTGTATCACTGCTCTCCAGCCTGGGTGACAGAGAGAAACTCCATCTCAATAAACAAATAAATGAATAAGCTATAATTGATAAGTTAAAGATCCTAGGTAGAAACATGGGACTATAAGAAGAAATGAAAAGCAATAGAAAGAGCAAATATATAGCTAAGTAGAAATAACATTGAGTATTTAAAACACAGTCTTGTGGAGTTTATACATATGTGGAAGTAAACTATATGGTAACAACATCACAAAGGCAAGAGGGAGGTAAATGTAGTTACATCATTCTAGGCTTCTTGCATTTCTTGGGAAGTGGTAAAACTGTTAAGATAAGTTAGGCTATAACAAGTCAAGGATTTCTATTGTATTTTCTAAAAGAATAATGCAAGGCTGTATAACTAAAAAGTTATTACAGGAGGGAAATAAAATAAAAAATGTTTGTTATTTACAAAGAAATCAAGGAGGAATTAGGATACAAAGAACTAACGTAAAATAACATGGTTAACTCAAATCTATACACATCAAAAATTTCTTTAAATGTAAATGGACTAAACAATTCAATTAAAAGACAAAGACTGTCAGATTTTTGTTCTGTTTCCTGATTTGGATGGTGTTTACATGGATACGTTCATTTTGTGAATATTTATAGAGCTATTCTTTTATGATTATGTACTTTTCTGAATGTATCATATATTTTAATAAATATGTTTATAAAAATATGTATATTTATATACAATTTTTGGGTGAACAAACTAGAAATGCTTTATAAATAAATAATAAAACACCATATATTAAAATGTTGGGAATGTAAATAAAGTAGTACTTATAGAAAAGAAATCCATAACTTTAAAAAACTATATTGATTTCAAAAAATCAATGAGGTAAGATATTAGGGAAAGAAAAACAACACATTTTAAAAACGTAGAAGGAAGAAAATCATAAGGTTAAGGAGAAACATACCTGAGAAACTGTGAATGTTAATAGCTTCTCTAGTGTTAACTGTCCTTGTCTTTACCGATAGCCCATCTGTGCAAGCAGGACATCAGAGCATTAAAACTGCTTTTGCTCTGAGGGCTTTTGTTGATATAGGCAAGCCTGACTTCAGCTTTCATAAAGGTAAAAAACAGATAACGGTCCATGGCCCTACTGGAGACTAGGAATCTAATAGGAGGCCCTCTTACATATGAGGCTGATCCTAGAAGACTACACCCCCACGGTAAGGTAAACCAGGAGTAAATCTGCCCCTAGCTTAACCCCAGGACACTGGAGTCTGGGTTGCCTCAGTGCCCAGTGCAGCTGGTGTTCAGCTAGCCTCTCTAGTTCCTATTGCTCCTTAAATTCTGGCCTGCTAGCTCTTTATAACCTTGTCAGTTCTATAGCATTTTGGTAAGATTTTAAATATAGTTTAGAAAAAAGTATATTTATGCATGCATAGTTTAGGTAGAATTTAGGTATATTTATCATGAGGATGGGCTTGATTTACCTAGCCTGACATCATCAGAAATCAAATTTATAAATGTAGTTAAAGTATAAAACTATTATCTGGGAGTTATGCACACTTCAGGTTAATAGTTACTTGTGAGGTAGAAGAGAGAAAAAAGAGATGGAGATACATCTTCAGCTTTATTTGTAATGTTTCACATCTTTAAAAGAAAACAAGTGTCTGTGCTGGGCATTGTGGTACATGCCTGTAATTCAATCCCAGCTACTCAGAAGGCTAAGGAGAGAGGGTCACTTGAGCCCAGGAGTTTGGGACCAGCCTGGGCAACATGGTGAGACCCTATTTCAAAGACACAAAACAAGACAAAGGCTCTGAAGCAAATTCGCAAAATGTTAACATCTATCAAACCCTAATAGTAGGCAGCAGCAGACCTTCATGAGTTGTTTGCCCAATATCTACTCTCTCTTTTTTGTTAACAAAACCCAATTTTGATGAGATTGGTAATGTCACTTTTTCAAAGTTTCTTGGAGTCTGAAGGGACCATATCACATAGAATTTACCTACATCCCTTGACTGTGCTTGGGCAAATTCCCTTGACTGTGCTTCCTGATGCACTAAAACAACTACCATGTTTTTTATATGGAGAAGGCCTCCTTCCTGTCTGCTTCCCGCCTGACAGTGGCACAGCCTTCTTCAGACCATGGGGATGGAAGCTGCCTTGGGTGATGCTGACGATGGGGAAGCAGTGAGAAGCAGCAGCCTGGTCCCAGAGGCCGCTCCGAGATACGACATTGGCTGTGCACTGCCTACCTCCCAAGTTCTTGTTATGATCAAAAAAATTAACTTTTAAACTACTATTTTTCATTGTTCTATTACAGCTCCTGAACTCACTTCCATGTAGTGCATTGGTTTTGATTTTTTTGTCTTGTTCTGTTTTTGTTTGAGACCGAGTTTCACTCTTGTTGCCCAGGCTGGAGGGCAATGGCACTATCTCAGCTCACTGCAACCTCTGCTTCCTGGGTTCAAGCAATTCTCCTGCCTCAGCCTCCCAAGTAGCTAGGATTATAGGGATGTGCCACCATGCCCAGCTAATTTTGTATTTTTATTAGAGAAGGGGTTTCACCATGTTGGTCAGGCTGGTCTCAAACTCCTGACCTCAGGTGATCTGCCAGCCTCGGCCTCCCAAAGCCCTGGGATTACAGGAGTGAGCCACTGTGCCTGGCCTTGCATTGATTTTATTATATTATTTCACTTACGTTAGAATGTCTCAAAAGTAAAAGTATTTCAAAATTTAGAGGTAACATAAACCGTAGGAAAGTAGAAATCATTTAATCAAATGAGTGCAGACCCTCTACTCTGGTGAGGCAGACGAGGGGAATTCATGGCTTGGCCAGTTGTTGTTCTGTTTCTGATAAGTTTCTTGTGCAGAATCTGATTCCTATTCCAACCGTGAAAATGAAAAACCAAAGTGGAGTGATATTTGATTTTGCTATGTCAGATCATTTCTTTTACGGCTCTGAACACAAACAGTAATAAAGTGTGCTCTTGGTACTATTTAATACAATTCCAGCTTATAGAGCTAAGCAGATGTGACTGATGTAACTGACAGCACTTACAGTACCACTGGTGGCCTGTGGCCCACAAACACCTCGTGTCATAAGGTGCATGACATTAGCATAGTTAATAAAGAATAGAAGATAACTAGGTAGGGAAAGGAAGATCAAATGACTGAAAGAAAGACTGAAGAAACCAGGTGGGAAAGAGGCAGAAATAGACATCTTCAAAGATTTCAGTGGCAAGAATAGCCCAACGTCCTTAGCAGAGCGTGGACTGATGAAATGACTCCAATCATGTATCTCATCCTTGTGACACTGCAGCCCAAATTCACAGTTCCAAGTGTGGGTGTGTGTGCATGTGTGTGTGAGAAAGAGAGAGAGAGACTTAGTAGTTACGCACCAGCATCGGTCCTTCTTTTCCGTTACTAGGTTTGGGCTTGAAGGACATGACAAACAAAGCCTTTAGATTCTGAAGAGGAAGAGCATGCCATTGATTTATTACCTCTCAATTTCTGTAGGAGAGCTGTTGCCCTGAAAATAATTTGGGCCACTGTAAGGAAATATCTTTGATACTCAGGGGCGAACACAGTAACAACTATTACTGCCAAGGTATGTTGCAGAAACAAGCTAGTTTAATTATTCTGGAGATTCCTTTAACCACGAGTTTTCTACAGAGCTGAATTACACAAATACTGCTAGTGGAAAATCCTATTTTTGCAGACATACTTGAAAGAGAATTTCTAAATGTTCATCTCAAATGAATGCATAGGTATTTTTATCAACTGCGAAATATACTGCTCAGAACATGGACTCTTCAGACACTGAAATCAGGAAAGAGCAACCTCTAAATTATTTTTTAAAAAGCTTTGTTGCCATGACCATGTGAGTAACCCCTATCTTCAGTGAATGAGATTGATTAATGTTACAAAACCCTAAAGATCATCTCAAGATAAAGTGCTACCTTCTGACATTACTGATTTAAACAAATAAAAATAAATAAATATGTATACAGTAGCCCCTACATACAACAAATCAGACTTACTTTTGGAAAAAAAAAAAAAGGGAAACTTTAAAAATCTGCCAATTGCTTTCTGAAATGTTAACTTTTTTTCACTACTTTGCAATTCATTAACTAACTGATAATTTTTTTCCTTAGAGCTCAGTTTGACATTTTTATTTTTAATGTGTCATTTTTTGCGCACAATTAAAACCTTTAATGAACAAAGTGGAGCATATTTAAATCTTAGGTTTGAAAAAACCAATTCTGGTTTGTGGTTCCGAGTCATGTGTGAAAACACACACATTTGTCTCTTCTCCCTCCAGAGACCGCATTAAGATGAAACTGAAGGAATGAAAAGGGACAAGGTCAACGACAATGAAGAGACTCAAAAGAGACCATCGATGGGTGAGAGATTTCCACAACCTGACGCAAGAGGAAAGGTGGAGAGAGACTTTCACTTCTGGGAGTATAGGAGATTAAATGTTCTCAAAGGTCCTGCTGCTAAAAACTGAATCCTGCATAAATGACAACAAATGTAACTTTAAATGCCTTGCTGAGATCACAAGAAAGTGAGGGAAATCTCCAAAAACCAAAAGCCAAAAAAAGAGAAATGAAGGAGGAAAAGGAGGGAGAAAAGAGAAAGAAAAAGGTAAGTGTGCCAAGCACAGAGGAGTGAGCAGTGATCAGTTTAAAGACATTTCATCCTTTGTGCGGTATATGGTTCTAAAACCACCAACCAACAGAATTGTGCATCAAAAAAGAACAGGACATACCGGGAGGCAAGTATTGGAGAAAACACTCTAAACCTGTACAGTCTCATAAAAAATTTACCGAACTGTAATAACAAAAGTAAATAAACACACACATAAATGCTACTGCCATTTTTTGTTTTCTATAAATAAATAATACTGTAATCATAGACAAAACATTTAAGTGTGCCTGCTGTGGTCAAATGCTGTAGCTTCTGAGTCCTGGAGAAGAGGTAGTAAGGAGGGACAATGTCATTCTCAGGCTAAGATGTGGTGACCCCAGAGGTGGAAGGTTATGGCTCATTGCCTCATTTCTTTCTTTTGCTCTGGCTTAAAATAGAACCCTATCTTTGTCGTCCAGTTTCTTCCTTTCACAAAGAAGCTGCATGTGCACCTCCAAAGGTGGCCAGACACCCACTGCCATCCTGCTGCTCTGAGCACTGGAATCTGCAGCTCCAATCCTTGGCAAACACTTCCCAGTCCCAATTAGCACCGATGATAACCGGGATGTGATCATCTCTCCTCGCTTTTATTTTCTTTGCTGTCTCTGGCGGCATGCAACATGGGCTCCTTTGTTTCTTCGCTATCCCATGTTCTCTTGTCTCTTTTTAGGTCATAACTCCAAGCTTCTCTACAATACTTTAAAGCTTTCCCTTGTTTACTACTTGGATTCATATAGCCAGAATGTTTCATCATGTTTGGGATGTTCTCTTAAAAAATTAGATCAAAACAAATATACAAGCTTGGGAGAACAGTGCAATACAGACTTGTAGGTTATATGGATAAACTGGGGGAAGAGAAAAGTTGAGGGCTGTGTGTGCTATGTGGCCTTCCACGAGACACTACGTTGAGCATCGTGACTTTCATTTTTCAACTGGTGTTTGACGCAAGCACAAAGCATAGACAAAATGTGGGAAAATTGCAGGTATGCAAGCACAATTTCTAGTTGGGTAATTTTGTCCCTTTGCATGTTTATCTTGTATATATAAATTTGCCTGTTACCAAAAAAAAAAAATGAGACGCATTATGATGATGCAAAGGCACAATTGACCCACAGGCAAAAGTCGGCAACAGCTCTGCCTTCTGAAGACTAAACCCCGACCCATGGAAAAGTAAGTGAGCTAAATCTGAGAGTCACCCACCATTGAGCTAGGACTTTTTTTGTTTGTGTTTTTGTTTTTCTTCTGTTGCCCAGGCTGAAGTGCAGTGGCGCAATCTCAGCTCACTGCAACCTCCACCTCCCGGGTTCAAGCAATTCTTCTGCCTCAGCCTCGGGAGTAGCTGGGATGACAAGCACGCACCACCACTACATCTGCATAATTTTTGTATTTTTAGTAGAGATGAGTGAGGACTTTTAAAGGGGGCTGAAATATCCCTGGTATGCAAAATTTCTCTAGATAAAAGTAACCACATTTAGGCTCTTGGGATTCCCACAAGCCAATCTCCTTCATGAACAAAGAGGCATAAATTTTAAACAAAGTATTCATAAATCAAATCCAGTGATATACAAAAAAGATCAAACATCACAATCAGGTAGGGATTATTCTAGTAATTCAAAGGTGGTTTAATACTTGCAAATCAGCTCATTTGATTCACCACATTAACAACAGAAATAGAGGGGTGGAATGTATGGCAATTCAACAGATACAGCAAAGCAATTGATAATAGCTCTGTTTTACATTGGGAATAAAGGAAAACTTTTTCAGTCTGCTGAAGAGTATCTACACAAAAATCCACAGCAAACACTTTGCTTCATGGTAAAATGTTGAGATGAGAAATGGGTCAAGGATGGAAGGATGAGAGAATCTTCTCTTTCATTCATCATTGCACTGGTTCTAGCCAATGCATTGAGGCAAGAAAATAAATCATGAGGATTATGAAGAAAAAAATACTACTACTTTATTCACAAACAATATGGTTATGGACATAAAAATCTAAAAATATCCAAAGACAAACTTCAGACTTCTTAAGTAAATTTAGCATGGTCACTGAATGCAAGGTCACATATATAAAACACTGCTTATTTCATATGTCAGCACAAACAAACAAAATGTGAACAATTTTAGATGACTCCATTAAAGGAGCATAAAAAATGAGACTATCAGACATATGCAAATTAAAAACACAGTTTTACACCACTACCCACCCACCACAATACTATAACAAAAAATCAAATTATATCAAATGATGGCAAAGATGAAAGGCAAGTACAACTCTCACACAGTGCTGGCTGGAGCGCACATTAGTACAACCGCTTTGGAAAACTAACACTATCTAGTAAAGTTGAACATACACCCACCCTATGACCTAGCACTTCTACTTCTAGGTATGTATTCAATAGAAATATACACATAAGTTCATCAAAAAATACATATAGCAATGTTATTTTAGTACTATTGCTAATGTCTAAATATTGGAAAGACCTAGGCGTACAACAACATTAGATCGGATGATTAAAGTGTAACCTTTTCATACAATGAAATACCATACATCAATAAGAAGGAATGACATCTGAGTATATTAACAATAGGGATAAATCTCATAAATATAATGTTGAACAAAAGAAGCCATCTGCCAAAGAGAACATAATATATAATCATTATTTAAATAAAAATTCAAAAGCAGGCTAAATTTACTTATACTGTTAGAAGTCAGGATAATGGTGACATTTGGTAGAAAGTAGAAAGTGGGAGGGAAACTAGAGGACTTCTGAGTGGGATAAAGTTCTATTTCTAGAGCTAGGTACTGATTGCAGAGGTGTGGTCACTTGGCAAAAACTGATTAAGCTTTACACTTACAGTTTTTGCACTTTTTTTTAAGTGTAATTATACTTCAATTAAAAGCTTCCTTAAGCAGGAAAGAAAATGTAAAACCCGAAGAAACTGGAAGGTAAAAGAGGATTGCACAGGTAGAAAGAATGAAAGGCACAACAACGTTTTCATCTTTTTAGAAAGTGGAAAGTCGACAGATATTATTATTCATGGAACAAGAAATGTAAGCTTAACTATTTCAAGGTGGCAAAGATGATGAATGGGGAAATCAAGACTGTGTTACAAAGTAAGGGTATGTGGTAGAACAGGTAAAACAATGAACTGAATCTTCATTTGTCATAGAGGGAAATTAATAAACAATGCCTAAACTAAATGAAAAAAAAAACCAGCTTCGTATCTTAAAACAACTATGTTATTTCTCATCATTTTGTGGGTTAACTGGGCAGCTCCTCCTTGGCTGTTGATTTTGCTTGGGCTCAACCATACGCAGCATTTGGCTGGAGACATGGCTGGGCTGGACATTCCAAGTGGGTCTCATTAGCATATCTGGTGGTTGATGCTGGCTGATGGCTGAAACATACCACTTCTCCTCTACGTGGCCTCGCATTCTTCTGTAGGCTAGACCAGCTTCCTTAAATGACAGTCTCAGGACAGCATCCCAAAAGGTCAACAGCAGAAGCTGCAAGGCTTCTCCAACTTTATAAGATGTTGCTTCTGCCTTATACTACTGAATAGAGGAGGTCAGAAGTTCAGCCTGGATTCAAAGGTTGGGGAAATTCTGCCTCTGGATGGGGGAGGAGGAGCAGCAAAGTGATGCTGCCACGTGGTGAACAAAACCAGTTAGGAGGACTTTGTGGCCACATTTGCAATCTACTATGGTCTGTCCTCCGCCCACAATTATTTACATTTCTCTCAAAGAAACAACATTAGGAAGTTAAAATTGGTTCTCTCTGGGAAGTAGAATGGGGGTATATTATTCTGGGTTGTCCAGAGAAACAGAACTGGAGATTTATATATATATATGAAGAGATTTACTAAAAGGAATTGGCGGACAAAATTATGGAGGCTGAGAAGTCTCACCATCTGCCGTCTGCAAGCTTGAGGCCTGGGAAGGCTGGTGGTGAAGCTCCAGTCTGAATCTGAAAGTCTGAGAACCAGGAGAACCAATGGTGTGAGTCCAGGACCTAAGACCTGAGAACCAGGAGCATTTATGTCCAAGGTCAGAAGAAGACTGATGTCCTAACTGGAGCAGAGAGTGAATTCTCCTTTCCTCTGCCTTTTTGTTCTATTCAGGCCTTCAACAGGTGATGTAGGTGGTGCCCACTCATATGGGGGAGGGTGGTCTTCTTTTTAGCCCACCAATTCAAATTCTAATGTTATCCAGACACACCCTCACAGACATACCCAGAAATGATATTTAGCCAAAAACCTGGGCATCCCTTGACCCTATCAAGTTAACACATGAAATTAACCATCCCAGGGGTAAGAAAGGATAGAGACACAGTTTTTCTTCGTTCTAAGTCTTTCTACAGGACTCTTTTTAAACACGTACATGTTTTATAAAAATTAACATTTCTAACATCATATGAGTCAGTGCATATAAATTCCCTGCTCTGGACAAAAAAAATAAAATAAAAACAAAAACAAAAAGACGGTTTCCCCCATCCTCCCTTAATAAAGGCTGAACAACATTTACTGAATAAGGATTTTAAGAAGTATAAGATCATTAAGCTACTCAGAACCCACAATCTTCAGTCATATTCTCCCCACTCCATGAGACTAAAGATTCAGTTTAAAAATATGATCATACATGTGAAAAATACTTCTTAAACTGTAAATGTTTTATAACTCATTATATATTATCTGTTGCTACTGGCTGTATGTTATAGCCAGTGCTGTATTAAGCCACATGGAGACCCCAAAAGAACCAGAAAATAGGTTCCTGCCAGCAAGGAGTTGGCAGTCTACGTGAGGAGACAGAACAACACCCACTAACCAATTAGAGTCTATTACACTGGACTGTAGGGACCCATGCAGGCAGGGACCATGACTCTTCGTTCATTGCAGCCCTACCAGGCCCCACACAATATAAGACCTTGATAAATACGTGCTAATGGAGGAATGGATCAATTGCCTGGCAGTCCATGATTCAGAGCCTGGACACAGGACTGACTGCAAGTGCTGGAAGCATCAGAGAGCGGAGATAGAGGAGCTGGTTGCCCTCAGCTAAGGCAATGAGGCTGGGCTTCATTTCTAAGTCGCAGTGCCAAAGAGGGAAGACAAATATTCCAACCCAGAGGAGCCCAGACAAGGAAAGGCACATGGAAGTGAGGAGTTCAAGGCAGCTTGGATGGAAGAAGAGAAGCGGGAAGAGGGCTGCAGGTCCCCTGAGCACTGTGGCCGCTGGACAGCGGTGGGGGGCTCAAGCAGAGAGGGACAGGAGGCCCTGGGGCAAAGGAGGAGGAGTGAGGGAAAAATCCCTACAGCCCAGCAGGCCACAGGGGAAGCCCTGTCACAAATGCTTCTGCCCTTCCTTGTGGAAGAACCCCACCTTTTCTTCTAGCTTTTTTTCCATGCCTAATCCATACTAGAATCAGCTGGTAGAACAAAGGTGAGTTGGGCCAGTCTCCTGCTTAACAGGACGTCAGAGGCTTTTACAGTGGGACAGATAGCGAGTGACACGAATCACTAAGGGTTTTGCAGCATCCCAGAGCGGTGGAAAGCGAGGGCCGTGAGCCCAGGCACACACAGGTGCGCATCCCAACTCGGCACTCTCAGGTCAGATCCTCAGGGAAGCTGACTTTTTTAAACCTCGGTTTCATCACCTGAGACTAGTCCCTGCCTCACCAGCTGGAAGGAGGAAATGAAGTCACCCAGGTAAAGCATTCAGAAGGGTTCATGGCTCATTCCCAGGGCTACATGAACCTTCATATTGTCATGGGAGCCACATCTGTGAGGCTAGGGAAGACTGGATGGAGGTGCTGGCATTGGATCCAGACTTGAAAAAAAAACAGCATTTAGACTGCAGAGAGGGAACGCTAGGGTGTCCTGGGTAGGAAGCACAGGAGCAAAGACCCAGTGCAGGAAAACAGTGTGTTCAGGGAGTGGCAAAGCTTTGTCTTTGACTCTTGGAGGGGGCATAGGAGCTAGGTCAGGAAAGGCAAAGAGACTCTCCTGGAGGTGTCCTGAGGTGTCCCCAGCAAGAAATGCAGACCTTGTTCCGGGGTCAGTGAAGAGCTGCAAAGCCTTTGAGTATGAAAGGGACCTGGTCAAGGCGAGGGCCCATAGAGCTCTCTAGCAGGCCTGGGGCAAAGGCTGCTGAGGGCAGACTAGACGTGGGGAGCCGGTGTGGCCCAGATCCAGCTCCGAGAGAAGGTAGAAAGTGGGGCACCTTTGCACTAAATCAACGCCGACACGTGCTGGGGAAGACCTAGGATTGAGACGTAGTGCTTGGGACTTAATCTCTTTCATAACTGGCTTCAAAGGTGAGAAGATGGGATGACAAGAGAGGAGATAAAGGGCCATGTTAATGATTGCAGAGGCAACACAGTTCAGGAAACATCGATACACCTCACCTAATCATTCACCAAGAAAGCATCAACCAGGGAGTCATGTAAGAGAAGGACAGCTCTGCAGCCCAGACAAATGAGCTGGAGTCCAGATGAGGTCTGGGCTTGGACAAAAGGGAAAACGGACTGTTCTCTAAATCTCCTTCAAGCCTCTTCAGGGTTCCCTTGCCTGGTTACCATCACTCTTACCCTCGAGTGACCAGGCCCCATGGCCACATCCGAATACGCCATGTCTCCATGTGCAGTGTGGTGTATATGTTGGAATTCCTATAATGCTGCTCCCTAGCTGTGGGGCTTTGGGTGACTTACCTTGGTCCCTTGAGACCTCTGCAGCAAATGGAGATAAAGGTGACTCCTTCATGAGTAGACTTACTGTCTGGGAGTCACCAGACAGGAAGATAAAATAAAGTAAGCAAAATAAGATAACTTCTATTTTTCTATCTTAGACTCTTCCTCCAATATAACGTAAAAGTTAGTGAAATCCTACAAGGTGCTGGGATGAAAATCCCTGTAGGTCCCTGACCTCAATGATTGCCAGTGTGTGTTCAAAGAGCCCACGTATTTCCCTTTCAGGCTGATTCTAAATACAGAGATACTGTTTGCTCATAATACAAAGGTATGTCACAATCTGTGAGAACATCTAAACTTATTAAAAACTTGCAGTAGCACACTAGGATGAGGGTTCTAGAGACTTGCAGGTGTTCTCAGACCAAATTGCTTTTCTTCTGAAGAAATTATATGACGTGTTGACACCAGTAAAGCAATTCCAAAAGGAAACCTGATTTCAGTACATCTTTCTGCTCGTTTGAATGTAAAACAGATTTATAAAATTTTATTTCCCTTTTGAATCTGGCAATGATCTAATAGAACTGCCATTATTGCCTTTTGATATGTTTCCATTGAATTTGAAGCCGCTTACATCATATATGTATGGATATAAAAATAGATCTTCTTATGCTTTCTCATTAGGAATACAAAGTTCATGACAACTTTTCTTCTCGATAAATCTAATTCTGATTAGGATTTGGGGCTAGAGTTTTTCTATTTTCCTATCAAAGAAAATGATAATAGCACTTCAGTTAGGTCATTGCCTCTCAAGTAATGAATGCAAATGTTGTAAGACTGGGAGCCATATTTGTCCCACACAAAACACTAGAGAGAGTGTAAGTGTGTTAGAGGCACCACTTGAATAGAACTTATTCTTATCTGTCCAATCTCCAGTGGGCTTCACCCGTGATGTTTTCTTAGCTCAGGTAAGTTCTTCATAACAATGGAAAATAATAGAACCGTATTTTGAAACATCTCTGAGTAATTCAGGCTAGGTTTTCTTCTAGCTGGTCTGAACATGTACAGTTTTGTAGGGCGGCATCAAGAATAACATTAAGAATGGTCTTGCAGGCATTCTCAAACTATTTAGATCTACTTCTTTATCATAATTGCCTCATGAGGTAGGATAAATATGAGATAAAATAATCAGAGTTCTTCCTGGCCCAGAACTAAGGCAGATTCATTGAACAGAAACGGATTGTATTGGAAACATATTAGAAAGTTTGAAGACTCAATAGGAATGCCTCTGTGAAAATCAACAACATTAAAAAAAAATGGAAAACTAACAAAGCTAAAAGAAAGCTTGGAGAAACAGAGATAATTCAGGGAAGAGAAATTATCTTATATCACAAGCAAGTAAGAAAGCTACTAATAAGAAAACATAAAACCTAATATCTACAGAAAGATATAAAAATATATATACTTAAAAGTTATGCTACCCTTAGGAACAATCAAAAAACAAGAAGGTTTGAAGTTTTATTTTATTTTATTTTATTTTTATTTTAAGACAGGGTCTCACTCTGTCACCCATGCTGGAGTACAGTGGCGGGATCTTGGCTTACTGCAGCCTCAACCTCACAGTCTCGGGTGATCCTCCCACCTCAGCCTCCCAAGTAGCTGAGACTACAGTCACACGCCACCAGACCTGGCTAATTTTTTGTATTGTTTTGTAGAGACGAGGTTTCACCATGTTGCCCAGCATGGTCTTCAACTCTGGGCTCAAGCAATCCACCCACCTTGGCCTCCCAAAGTGCTGGGATTACAGGTGGTGAGCCATCAACCCCTGCTAAAAGGTTTGAAATTTTAGAAAGATAAATTAAAATTCTAATAACAGGGCTAAAGATAAAAGTGTAAGTGAGTTTTCATAAGAGGAAGCCAAAACACAAATGGATGAGAAGTATGGCATAAAAGATGAAATGAGGAAATAGAGTATATGTCAATATAGGGGGCCTATTATCCAATTAATAGGTGTTACAGAGAAATTAAGAAAGAGAGAGAAGGGACATATTTAAAATATTAGATCCTGCACATGTATCCTGGAACTTAAAATTAAATTTAAATAAAAAATAAAATGAAATATTAGAAAAATGTCCCCTAAATAAAAGTTAGATGTCATCAGAGAATGATTTTTACCCAGTAAAATAAAATTTTTGAAATCTCCACAACTAAGTACATGATATCAAGAATAAGGGAAAAAAAAAGCTTCCATAATTTTCAGTGGGGGGCAGAGCAACTTACGAGACAAGAAATATGCTGACATCAGACTTCTCATAAGCAACATAGGATGTGAGTAGAAACTGGTGGGAACATGATTTCTTGAAGATAGAATTGTATAGCCAAACAAGCTGTCAATCAAATGTGACTGGCCTAAATAAAGACATTTTTGGATAAACAAGCCCTCAAAAAACCACTTCTGACTTTCTTCACGAATTACTTTGAGATCTACTCCATCAAAAGTGGATGAGAACAACCCAGAAAGAGTTCAGTGGGTTCAACCCAGGAAATACACACAGAAAAATCCCAGAAAGACAGCTATATAGGAGAGAGCAACAGGTCCAATCTCAGGGAGGAGAACTTGAGAAATCAGGTAGGCAATGGAGAGGGACTCTGTAATTGTCCATAGGCTTGAAAGGTTTGGTAAACTGAGGCTGTAATCAAGGCACACTCTCCTCCCACTTTTTTCTGTCAGAAAGGAAAGAAAGAAGGAAAAATAGAAAGAAAGAAAAACAAAAAAGGCGACAGATGTCAGGAAGACCAAATCCTGAACAAGAAAGCAGTAATCCAAATACATGGCAAAATAAAATGCGACATGATTTTAAGCAACGGATAGAAAGAAAAGAAAAACCATTTGACCTTGAAGTTACTGTGCCTCCTCTCTTTCAAGTGACCCATAGGTCCCGACATTAGACCTGTAACGAGAAACATGGAATCCTAGCATATTGTCCCTCCCTGTAGGGGGCAACGATTAACTGATTATAATAATGTAAAAGCTTTTCTTGACGGGTTATAACTTTTTAAATCAGTTTTTTAAAAGTTATAACTATTTAAATCACTCTGAAACATAAGGGAGAGAAAAGGCAGGCGAGTGCAAGGCCACGTGACATAAATCCTCTTCTATTATAACCAGAAGTCCACAGAATGTTCTAAAGCCGATGAAATTAGGAAACAGGAATACAAGCATATTATTCTGGATTATGAAATAAGCCTTGGAAGAACGAAAAAGAGAAACTTCCAATAAAAGTTTCCTTAGGGGGTTGGGTGCAGTGGCTCACGCCTGTAATCCCAGCACTTTGAGAGGCTGAGGCGAGTGGATCACGAGGTCAAGAGATTGAGACCATCCTGGCCAACATGGTGAAAACATCTCTACTAAAAATACAAAAAATTAGCCGGGCGTGGTGGCACATGCCTGTAATTTCAGCTACTTGGGAGGCTGAGAAAGGAGAATCGCTTGAACCCAGGAGGTAGAGGTTGTGATGAGCCGAGAATGTGCCATTGCACTTCAGCCTGGGCGACAAGAGCAAAACTCTGTCTCAAAAAAAAAAAAAAAAAAGTTTCCTTAGGGGAATGGAACTACAGTTTGGAAGAGTTAGGCCGGGAGAGTCATGCTTTTCATTATAAGTTTGCCTATGCTATTTCACTTTTTTTAAGTGAATCAATTGTGTCAATAATATTTTTAGGGGGGTGTGTGAGAGAGAGAGAGGTGTGTATGTGTGTTTTCCTTGTAGAAAGAACCATATCTCATCTAGCTTTGTTTCCCTAGGTCTATCCTAGTAATTGGTACAATAACAATAGAATAACAACAGACTAATTAAGTGTTTTCCATGCATTACTATCACTCTTTCCACAGCTCTGCAAGGCCAACATTATCTTCATTTTTCTGATGAGCAAATGAATGTAAAGGAGTTTTGAAACGGAAATTGTCCAAGGATATGCCGCTGATTAAGAAAGGATTTGAACCTAGGTCTGGCTGTTTCTAGGAACTTGGGATTTAAACAAACAAAAAAAAACACAAAACCAGCATTTCAATAAACGATTGTGAAGCAATGAATGCACACAAAACTTAAAAGGAATGTCATTACGTTGTCCCATGCCGCAGAAAATACCTTCTATCTTGCTATAAATATCACCATCTAGATCCAAAATGATTTTTAGACTCTTAAACGTACTGTGCCTAAAATAACTTCAAGAGGCTATTGTGAACGAATAAATAAGGCCAAGTAGGAGCCAGAGGGAAAATTTAGATTCTCAGAAGTAAGTGGAGAGATTTTGACCAGTAGTAGAACAAATTGCAACAATCCATGCTGAAGGAACACTGGGTAGTAAATATATATTGAATGAACCTCAACATTTTCAGCTTTCTGGACTAAAATATTTTCATGCAGATTTAAATGGCACAGGCATTAGGGCTTCATGAAAATTAGTCTGCCTAAGTGGCTGCGTCTTTGAGCCCAAAGAAGGTCATACAGATGCAAGAGTATGTCCTGTCTCAACAACACAGCAAGGGTGCCCAGGCTTTACCATATCGATAAAAATGGTGGTGTACCCGACTTTATATATGTATTTATAAATCATATCCTCATCTACTTAATCAAGATATGCATTTCAGCACACACAGGAAAACAGAAAGGATGAAATCAATGCAGTATAAAAACAGAAGTTCTACTTTCTCTTTTTACCCTTCAATGGGTCTCATGCAACCCCAGCTGCACCCCACTTTGGAGAACACTGGTCTATGGGGTGACTTATCTCACACTGTGCAAATAGCCATGAAAAATAAATTGTGTTTAAAAGAAGAAACTATTATAATCAGAGCCAACACTTATTAACAACTTACCTTCTGCCAAGCACTGTTCTAAGCAAGTCATATGTTAATTCATTTAATCCTTTCAACAACCCTATGGGTAGTTTTGCTATTAACCCCTCATTTTACAAAATATGAGATTAAGGCACTGAAAGATTAAATAACTCATCTGAGGTTACACAGTTGGTAAGTATTAGATCCAGAATGCCTTTAAAAAAGCATTTTGCTTTGGAATAATTTTTTATTTAAAGAAAAGTTACTAAGATGATAGAGAGTTTCCATATACCCATCACACAGCTCCCCCATTTGTTAATATCTTACCTAACCATGGTCCATTTGGCCATGAATGGTGAATGAAGAAACCAACATTCACCAAAATGCCAGACTGGGTTTCACCAGTTTCTCTACTAATCCCCTCTTCCTGTCCCAGAGTCCCAGGATATCGCAGTACACTTAATTATGTTATTGCCTCAGTTTCTTCTGGTCTGTGACAGTTTCTCAGGCTTGCCTTGTTTTTCCATGACCTTGACATTTGTGAGAATGACTAGTCAGATATTTTGTAGGAACGTTTCTCAATATGAGTGTGTGTGATGTTTTGCTTATGATTGGACTGGGGTTATGAGATTTTGGAAGGAAGATCACAAATATGAAGTGCCCTTCTCATCATGTCATACCAGGGGTACATGATATAAACATGATGTGACCATTGATGGCACCCTTCATCACTTGATTAAGGTGATGTTGGCCGGGTTTCTCCACTCACTTCTGTAACCTTTGGAAACAAATTGCTAAGTCTATGCATTCTGGAAAAGGGGAAGGGAATTCACTTTCTGGAGTGAGGGGTAGCTACATATATTACTAGAATTCTTCTGTAAGGAAAATGTATCTCTTCATTATTTTATTAAGTCAGTTATTTAAAATAACAATAAGGACACACATATATTTATTTTTACTTGGTGTTATAGTCCAATATCATGTTTTTTATTGTCACTCAAATTATCCAACTTTGGCCACTGGGTGCTTTCAGGTTGGCTCCTGTGTCCCTTTGAAATACTACCGTCAATGTGGTTGGGATTTCTTTTGTTTCCTTTTAATATTTTCTCATTTTCTGGTACCACAAGACACTCCAGCCTCATCTTGTATATCTCCTGCCCAAGTCGTAGATTGAGCCATTTTCCCATGTAGTCCTGGTTCCTTTTGTTGGAGGACAGCATTGAAAACCAGGCCCTGGATGCTGTGTGTGCTCAATGCTACCGTAGTTTCATTGCTTTTGGGCCCTCTCGATGAACAGAGCAAGGAAATATACATATGTATACTAACCCATGTATACATACCTCTCTATAATTGTTTCTATACCTGTATATATTAAGCTAAACCTGAGTACAGATTGACAGTCTTTAACCCAGGAGCACAGAGTTCATTTTAACCTATTCCTTTAGAATTTAGCCTCACAGTTTCTAGCTAAAATAACTTTTTCCAAAGTCACTTAAGTCACCTCCTCTTTTCCCCCCAAGCCCCTCAGTGCTGTTATGTCATACACTATGCACCAGTCAGGATTCTAAAAGAGAAACAGAGCCACAGAATAAGTAGGATATGTAGATATACACATACACACACATGAATACACACACGAATACACACACAGACACACACACACACAGGGTTTCTTGGCTTATAGGTGACCATCTTATTCCTGTGTCTTCATGTTATCTTCCTTCTATGCATGTTTGTGTCCAAATTTTCTCCATTTTTATAAAAAAATATTATACCCATAATGGATCAAGGCCCACCCTAATTACCTCATCTTAACTTGATCATCTGTGAAACTCCTATTTCCAAATCAAGTCACATTCACAGGTACTGGGAGTGACGGCTTTAACATCTTTATGGGGATATACAGTTCAACGCCTTATAACAGACAAACATGAAGTTCACCAGACCCAAAGTCACCAAAATCAGGAAGTGTAGGCTGGAAAGCCTTAGGCAGGAGCTGAAGCTGCTGTCCCCAGGTAGAATTTCTTCTTTAGATAAGACTCAGTTCTGCTCTTAAGGCTTTTCATCTGATTGAATTAAGCCCCCCCACTCAAATTATCTGATATAATCTTTCTTATTTAAAGTCAACTGATTAGGGACTTTAATCACATTTACCAAATACCTTCACAGCGACATGCAGGTTAGTGTTTAATTGAATAACTGAGGATTGTAGCCTACCCAAGCTGATACATAAAACTGACCCTCTCACATTGTAATACATTTAGATTCATTTTCCTTAGTCTGCATTCCACAGGACGCCTTTTGAGGTCAGAGAATATCCAAAGCAAGTCCAGAAGCTGCTGTCACTATAAGCCTCAACAGTAAAATCTTAAGCATCTACTTAATACCAGACTTGTTCCACATGCTTTATCTCATTTAATCCTCTGAGGAGCCCTCAGAGTTAGGTTTCCAACCTTACTCAATGAAGAAGGAGAGGAAGAGAGACGTGCGGTGGCAGAAGCAGGACTGAAACTGAAGCAGGTCCATTTGGCACCAAACCTTTGGTGTTCAAAACCTTAACCACAATGTTGCTGAATTCTCTCTCAGATCCCCAGTTGGATCTTTTTAAATATCCACAAGAAACATACACAGTTTAAATATACACAAGAAACTCCAAGAGAGTGTTTAAGCATCTTAAGGTCATATAATTTGCATTTACCAAAAATAATTTCACGTATTAAATGCAGTGCATCAGGTATTTTTATTTTATAGGAGGATACATTTCACGCAGAACACACGATTTACTATCTGAACCAATTTTTTCTTTCTTTCTTTTTTTTTTTTTTTTTTTTGAAATGGAGTCTTAAGCTGTCACCCAGGCTAGAGTGCAGTGGCTCTATCTCAGCTCACTGCAACCTCCACCTCCCTAGTTCAAGCCTCAGCCTCCCGACTAGCTGAGATTACAGGTGCACACCACCACGCCCAGCTAATTTGTTTGAATTTTTAGTAGAGACGAGGTTTCATCATGTTGGCCAAACTGTTCTCGAACTCCTGACCTCAGGCAATCTGCCCACCTCGACCTCCCAAAGTGCTGGGATTACAGGGGTGAGCCACCACACCTGGCCCTGAACAATTTTTAAGTGTACAGTTTTCCTTTTGTCTTTTGAGATCAAACGGGCATAGGTCTTCCACAAAAAACAAATGTTTCTCTAAAGTTAGTTAATTATGTGATGACACCTACCTTGGCTAACAGCAAGAGGGAAAAACCTGGACTAAGGAGAGTGCAATGGGCTTTGCAAGGCATATGCTGTAGGAGGACCAGCTTCCCCGGGCTCTGCACCTGCACTATGGGCATGTGGGTGGCAGCTCTCAGCCAGGTTGCAGGGTTAAGTATCCATCAGGGCCCTAAGAAACCTTTACAACATTGTCGAGACACAATGTGAAGTTCTGAACAATTTTCTCTTCATACTTTCTTGATCTTTGAATTATTGTCAAGTTCTCAATTGAGGATCTTGATAATCAACAAAAGAAAAGCAGAAACAACCCTTGGAAGGGCATGGTTCACCAGGACAGCAGTTAAGAAAAGTGATCCCCACCACCCTCCTCCCTGCTGGCAACAAAGGATCACAGTTCTGAAGCTTAGTCATTAACTAGCCTGGCAACGCCAACAATGCCAAACCCTAGGTGGGGTTACCTTTTACACTTCTCAATACCCTATGTATGTTTGAAGAGAAAGGGACTATTTTTAGAAAGAGTTACAAGGCGGTTTCCTTGAAATAGCAACAAAAACACGAGGCAGAGTCTTAGGGCAGTGGAAGGAGCCCCCGATGCACACCTTGTCACCTGTTGCTCTCACCTGCTCACCTGCAGCTGTCACCTGCTTGCCTGAAACAGTCACCTGATCACCCGAAACACTCATCTGCTCACCTGCTGCTTTCACCTGCTCATCTGCCACTCTCACCTACTCACCTGAAACTCGCACCTGCTCACCTGCCGCTCTCACCTGCTCACCCGCAACTCTCACCTGTTCATCTGCCGCTCTCACCTGCTCACCTGCAAC
>NW_022436977.1:7158016-7212823 GCF_009761245.1 Sapajus apella | reverse complement strand
AACTCTCACCTGCTCATCTGCCGCTCTCACCTGCTCACCTGCAACTCGCACCTGCTCATCTGCCGCTCTCACCTACTCACCTGAAACTCGCACCTGCTCACCTGCAACTCTCACCTGTTCATCTGCAGCTCTGCTTCACAGGTTATAAACTAATACCAAGGAGCAAGTGAAATTTTCAGGATGGAACAAGAAATTTCACAATGCTGGAAATCTGTTCATCCTACTCCATCACCCACACTATTTATCCTCCACAAATGTGACCTAATTTCTTTGCCTTCCATGGTATCCACAGTTACTGCTCAAAGACCACTGGGAATAATAGTGACCGAACTCTATCCCAGACACCCTTGGGCATCTTCAGGAAATCCTCTCTTGCTTTCCAAACAAAATCTCAGACCTGTCTGAGAAGAGAAGAATGAAATTATCCCTTCTCTGCTGAAGAAGCTAGGCTGGAGTCAAGGGTGTTACAATGTGAGGCTAATTACTGTAGCCTTTTAATATTCTCTTCTCTGAAGCCCTCCCGGGAAGGATAAAATAAAACACTGCATAATAATAGGTGAGATGAACGGTGGACTGGGAACCTTCACTTGCTGTGTGACCTTGGACAAAGGAGTTGACCCAGACTTGCAATCTCATTAACACAAAGGCAAAAAGAGAGAAAAAGGCCCCTTTCTTTTTCTTACCAGAGCATGGGGCATCAGGAAGGAGCCAGGGTGGGTCAGAGAGGACTCTCCTACTATATAGGCCTGGGGGCGTGGTGGCGCAAGCTTGTTGGAGACACGGCGCTTGGCTGCATAGCTTTAGATTCTCCATTACTGAATCCCTTACGTTTTCCCCAGAATTTTTGTTCAGTTGAAAGCATTCATTTTATGTGTTTTAAAACGTTTTGTTTTAATTGCAAATCATATCATACAGACATGTATAAAAAGCTTATGTACAGTTTAGAAACTCATAATAAAACGAACACCAGAGTATTTACCTTTCAGGAACAGAAATAGAATCTTACAATACCTTGGAATTCTCACTTGTCTCATTCTGGTCACTGCTTCCTCCTTCTTCGGAGAGCTAACTGCTAGCCTGATGTTTGTGTTAACTGTTCTCATTTGCCTTTTCTTGTCACCTGCAAATGTACCTGTAAAAATATATTGATAAATTTTGTTTTTGCTATTCAGACCAATACAGTCCCACTGTTATGAATTCATCTATTACTTGCTTCTTGTAATTAATTTTATGTTTTTAAGGTATCTTCATGCACTACACACACGTGCAGCTGTGGGTAGCTCAGTCATTGCCACTGCTGTATCATATTCCTTCATATACTAAATTAAATAAACCACAATGTATTTTTTCATTCTATCACTAATGGGCACCGGGTTGTTCCCAGTTTTGAGCCATTAAGAGTGATGTAGCCATAGATTTCTCTTGCATATGTCTCCTGGAACACATGTATAAGACTGTCTTCACTTAGGGGTAGAACTGCTGTGTCATGGAACATGTGAATGTTCAACTTTACTAGGCAATACTAAGCAGTGCTACTCTGTTTTTCAAAGTGGCTTACCAATTTATACTAGCAGAATCTCTATGGCTTCATACCCTCCTAAGCATTCTAAATTGTCAACTTTCTTGTGTTTTTTGCCAATTTGGTGGTAGAAGATGGTTTCTCATCGTAGTTTTAACTGGTAATTTCCTGATTAATAGTAAGACTGGGAATCTTTTTATATGACTCTGAGTCATATGTGTGTTCCTTTTCTGTAAAATGCCTGTTCATGTCTTTTGTCCCCTATTCAAAAGAATCCTTTGTTTTCTTGTTTTTTTGCTTCATAAGAATTATTTTATATTTTGGAAGTCCTTTGTGGTTATATATTGCAAATATCTTCTCTCCATTCATATCATCTTTCTGCTCATTTTTCCTTTTTGTATCTCAGATATTTCCTCTTGGACCATTTCCTCCTGCCTGAAGTATACTGTGCATAATTTTCTTTAGTGGGAAACCTCTGGTCATAAATAAATGTTTCATTTGTTTGTTTTATTTGAAATGTCTTGATCTTGCCCTCATTTTTCAACACTGTTTGGCTGGATACCGAATTTTTGTTAGGAATTATTTTCTCAGTGGAAGATATTATTCCACTGCCCTCTGGCTTCCATTACTGTGGTGGGAAGTCATCAGTAACACTAACTGCCATTCTTTTGTAGAGGGTCCATCTTTTCTCTCTGGCTGCTTTTAGGATCATCTCTTTTTATTTACTCTGTACTTAGTATGAATATATCTAAGTATGATATACCTAGGTATATTTGTCTTTTATTTATCCTCCTTCAAATTTGTTGAAAATTAGCATCTTTCAAGAGTTCCGGAAAATTCTCAACCATTACCACTTAGAATAAAATCCCTTCTTCACATCTAGCTGAAACTCCTCATTTTTCTTCTCTCTTTTGTCACTTTTCCTCATATTTTTAACTTGCTTCTCAAACTTATAACCATGATAATTTCATTGCATCCATTTCATTATTTCTTTCTAACTATATTTAATTTTCCAGTTACTTCACCCACTGAGGTTTTAATTTCAATTATTATATTTTTTATTTTTAGAAATTACATTTGGTCCTTTTTCAAACCTGCTTCTCCCTACTCAAATTTTCAAGATTCCGGTATACATCGTCAAGCATATTTTGCATAGTTATTTTCCTTTTGGTATTTAATATATCCAGTATTTGAGGCTGTTGCTGGTCTATTTTTACTACCTGGGTTTTTTTTTTTCCTACTGGTTTTCTCATTCATAATGTTTTCTTTCCTTACATGTTTTGTAGTTTATTTTCACTACCCGGGTTGTTTTTTTTTTTTTCCTACTGGTTCTCTCATTCATAATATTTTATTTCCTTATGTATTTTGTAATGGTTGAGTATAAGCTTCTCATTTTCCCTGGACATTTATCTGCGGAAATTCTGAAAGAGAGCAAGATTCCTCCAGAATATATTTGTATTTATTCAGCTGGTCACTTGAGGTAGTACCAAACTGAGGAACACTTAAAATTTTCAGAGTTAAATATTTGGGACCAAATGTGTGGTATCAATTTCAACTGCAAATGCAAAGTAGTCTGTGCCAACAGTGATTCTCTGAACTGAGAAAGACTTTCCTTGGAACTTTTTCTGTTTTCACCAAAAACGTGTATTCCTTTGGGATCCCAGCTTTATTTAAGATTCTACCATGAAGTACTCTACTTTGGTCAAGCTCTGGACTTTCACTCTGTCTCCTATCCCTATACAATCTCCAAAGAAGAAACCCAAGGCTCTGGCATTTGGTGGAAATTTCCAGGATGAAAGCAGTATTTGGTATTCATTTACCTCCCAGGGTTCTTTGTTTCAGTTTGTTTGGCACTCAGAGGATTTCTTACTTCCACAGAAGCTCACAAAGTATTTTTACAATTTTAGAACATTTACTCTATTCAGCATTTCAGTTGTTTTGGAAGGGAAAATGTTCTGGCTATCTAATTCACTGTATCTCTGCAAACAGAAATAGTCAAACTGGTTTATTTTTAGTCAAAGCTAATTTCCAGATTGCTCTGCACCTGTGAACCTGAACCAATTTGCATGACTGTGCCTTCCTTTTCTAGCTAAGAAGAATTTCCAAAGAGGAAAACAAATGAGCTCGGTGGGAGAAAAACCAGTAGCATGCCAGTCCATCTGCCCTAGTGACTCCCAGAGTGATGATTCTAACCTATGTTTGAAACGTCATGGCAAATGCATTGATAATAATAGCTAATGTTTCCAGGTAAGGCTTATTGTCACTTACCAAACACTAAATGCATTATACACATTACCTCAATTTTCACAATAACCCTCTGACACAGGCATTATTATTAGCTCCATTTTACAGATGAGGAAACTGAAGAGCAAAGTGGTTAAATAATTTTCCCAAAGAATGTGTTGGAAGTGGGAGGCAGTTGGGCTCCAGGGCACAGATTCTTAGCCTCTCTGTTGTGCTATCTCTGTCAGAGAAAAAGCAACCAGTGAAGACCTGGCTCCTTGAGACATGGGGCGCACATTTGATCGTTCAGGGAAAATTGTTTCCCTAGCATCACAGTTCTGACGTGAGCTGCCTGTCTGAAACACGCAGGGAGTGGCTTCAAAATATATCCAGCACCTTTCAAGCAGAAATTCTAATTTAGTTGGCCTGGGGTGAGGCCCCTACATCTATATTTTGTCAAGGATCCCCAGGTGTTCTGATGAAGCACTGTGATTAGGACCACCCCTTTGTGGGTTGTTACCCAGGGGCTTCCTTGAACAGCTTCCTCCCTCTCTTGGTTCATGCTGGAACACTATGTGTGGTTTCACCTTCCCAGAAAAAACGGATGTTGGGCAAGAAACAGTTGTCATCTCACTAGTCACGTCTGAATGTCCTTGGGCAATTCATCTCCCTAAAATCGATCCTCAGTTTCTTCCTGTGTAAAATGTGAATTTGTTTTAGTGTTTAGATTTAAGACTATTGAGTTTGTAAGTAGTCATTGAATAAACCCAATCTCTTTTGATTTAGGACTCTGTAGTAGCAGCTTAGGGCTGGGAGGAGGGCTTCTCTGGCTTGAATTAGGCATGAGGACTATTCGTGGACTTCATAGATACATCACTCCATATGCATGAATATTTGGAAGCAAGAGTCACCACAGGATGCTGTCACCTAAGTGATCCTGTATGGTCTCCAACACAGAACACCCTCAATGAAAACTTCAAGATGTCTCCTCCCCAGCAAGTGCAGTATAATTGAGGAAAAGGCTTGAAGGGGCAGAGTCCTGGAGACGGGGAAGCCCAGACTGAGAATGCCACCTACTTCCACACGCATGAACACACAAACATGTGCATGCACGCACACACACACACACATACACACACAGAAACATACACAAACACACACACTCTCTCTATATCTATTACACATCCACTTCTTCCAAGGGTCCTGAAGCCATCCAGCAGAAAGAAGCTGATTTTAAGAAATTTAGCTTTGGTGGGTCTGAGCATAAGAAATTCCAGCACAGATGTTTCTCAGCAACAGACACCTGATCACTCTGGGCTGCTACAGCAGCAGCTCTCCCTCCCTGACAGGTTCGGGCTGCAGGTTTGCACCATCAACTTAGTCCCTCCATTCAGTGCCTCTGACCTGAGTCCTCCTAACTGCACTGGATCCCTCCCAAGGAGCAACCACATAATTCCCACCAGGGCTCAGCCCAGACCTCCCTCTTGGTGCTCACAGCCACAAGCTCTGAAGGGCTTTGTGAGTCTGCACTGTTCATTCGTGGTATGCCCCAGCCCTCATAGATCAGGGGCAGAAGTTGCTCTAGAGAATGTGGTGTGTTTTCTGAGAGCGCCTGAGCAGCTGTGGGCCCTGATTCACAACTCAGTTTCATCCACTTCAGGACTCCCTGGGAGGCAACTTCCCCCCAGTTCGCCTCTGCCTCCCTCTGGATCACTGACTAAACCTGGCTCTGCCTTCTTCACACCCTGGGCCTCCAGAGGCAACCTCTGTGAAGCCCAGCCAGGGCCAGAGACAGGCCGTCAGCTCCAAAGGAGAGGAGTGAGGTCTTTGTTTCCTTCACAGCAGTGGTTTTTAAACCACAGAAGTTGCTTAGAAAGGCCTCTGGGAACACGCTGGGGAAAGAGTGCAGAGGATGGAGGCCTCAAGGACCTGGTTCTGTGTCTGTATTAGTCTGTTTTCACACTGCTATAAAGATAATTTATAAAGGAAAGAGGTTTAATTGACTCACAGTTTCTCATGGCTCGGGAGGGCTCAGGAAACATAATCACGGCGGAAGGCAAGCAAGAAGCAAAGGCATGTCCTACATGGCAACAGGAAGAGAGTGCAAAAGAGCAAAGAGGGAAGAGCCCCTTATAAAACCATCAGATCTCATGAGAACTCACTCACTTTCACAAGAATAGCATGGAGGAAACCGCCCCCATGATCCAATCACCTCCCACCAAGTCCCATACATGTGGGGACTATCGGGATTACAATTTGAGAGGAGATTTGGGTGGGGAAACACAGAGCCAGACCATATCAGTGTCAGATGAGCTAATGTCCTGAGTCCATTTCCTGGCGCCTAACAAGAGTCCGTACACTGCACCTGTTACACAGTGCCAGCAGGGGGAAGGACCTTCCAGACGCCAAGGGAAGAACTTTACATATATTCTCCGAGAAAGCCTACTAAGGTTTCTGCAGGATAGGTGTTACACTATCATAGTTTTATAGATGAAACTTGGATATGTTAAGTGACTTATCCAGTGCTACACAGCAGCAGTGTGTGCTGGTTTTGCATATGAATGAGTCTGACTCTGAAACGTGGACTCTCCCCGCTGGTCCAGGCTGTCTTATTTTCCCTTAGAAAAATCTGCAAGCCTCTTAATGCATGTGTTTCTTAAAATGACTGATAAAATAAAATAGTTTAAAAAGGTAAACAAGAGCTATGAGGACAAAAACCAAAATGCCAGTGGTTATACTCAGTGTAGGTATTGTAATTGAACCTAAAACTATGATCTGGCCTCCTGAATGGCCAAAAAGGGATATAAAATAAAATCAAAAAAATTGGTCGTCCTAAGCCCTTGTCCTCTAGTGGCTCTTCCTTCCACACCCTAGTATCTACCTCTGTCCTTCTACCAGAAGTATTCTAGTGTCTGCTGCTTGATCACCACCCAGGCAGGGAAGCATCCCATGCCCTAGCCCTGCCTCTCCTCCTTCAGCTTGCCAGCCTGCCATTGGTGATCATTTTTTCCTGCATTCTGTGCAGGCGTAAAAATCAGAGAACAAGCCATGTGCAAAACAAAATAAAACAAAAACTACAACAAAAAACAAGTGATCTGGGCAGCACAGGCAATTACAGACCAGGGCAGAGTACAGTGAAGGACCGTTTGAGGGTTAGGCAGGAGAGGCAGTATTCTTATTTCCAGTGGAAGAAGCCTCTTCCATAGGCGGTAGGCATAAGGAAGAATTCAGAACTGGAGTGCCTTTGGACACCTTACATGTTATATTACAAAGTCTCCCGCCTACTTCACCAAGGTTTTGGCTGCTCATTCTCTTTACAAGTCAGTGCGAGGTCAAACAAGTTTTACCAAGCAATCCTGGAAGAGCAGGACTATTTCCCTGAGCATTGCATCCCCTTCCTACTCTGCTAGTGTGCAAGGCAAACACAGTTAATTAAATCCAATACTCAAGGCAGAGTACGTCAACCTGTGGTTCCCATTCCCAGGGAATGTGAAGATAGTTCAGGGGTCTAAGAAACCATATGTGCACCAAGCATTTACTGCAGACTGAATATGCCTGCCATTATTATGAACCACTATTTCATACATGTATGCAGATACTACGGCGGCCAAGGACTTTTAGCTCAAAGAGAATGCTGAACATAGCAGGCACCATGACAGATATTCCACTCGTTGCTTATATACCTGCAACATACTCTTCTTTCTTCACAGCTTTCAATATATCCTATTCATTGTAATGAGCATTACATAGCTATACACAACTCACTTTCTCCCAGCAAGAAGGCAACCAAAGACGTGTTCTCCGGGTAGTATGTACAATGGCTAAGTCATGTGGACCCTTTTCTCCATCAAGCCCATGATCTTCTGATAATACTCCCTCCTCCAATGTTCTTCCTGCAACCCTTTCTAAAGATCGGTCCTCTCTGTTCTGCAAATTTGGGACAAATGGTGAATGTAGACACAACCAACACACCTGATAAACATGGTGGAAGGTGAAGAGAGCATTTGTAAGCTAGCAACAACAAAAATAATAACATCTATTTTGCTTTTTAAAAAAAGAAAGAGGAAATGGAATAGTGTTATTCAGTTGTCAGATACTTTAGCAGAGAAGGGAAAATTCACATGAAAAAGAGGGAGGGACAATGCTCTTATTTCTACAGCGATCCTAAGGCTGTAGTTACCATGTACAACGCTCTTTTTCCCCTCTTCCATGTTCCCTTTGTTTTTTGCCCAGAGGAATAACTCTAACTTTTGCTGTCAGAAAATCTTTTGGCTGCAAATAATAGAAAGCCGAACAGTGATTGGATCCAACTGCAAATACTAGAAAAGCTATCAGTGGCGTAAATAAATAGAGATTTGTTTTTCTCATATAGCAGGAAGTAGAAAGCAATTTCTGGTGTTGGTTTAGCAGTAATGCAGGTTTCTGGGTCACACCTCAGTTCTGCTCTCCCCCTTTGCCTCCTAATCACAAGATGGCCATCATAGCTATCTAAGCCATGTTGAAGGCAGTAAGACTGAATGATGAGGGATTGACACCAGCTGCATCCGGACTTTTTGTTAGCAAAAGCAAAGCTTTCCTAGGAGCTTCCAGTAAACTTCTCCTTCCACCTTCCAGGCCAAAACCGATCACACCACCACTTCTTACTGTTTTCAAGGCTGTGAACTCAAATATCCAGCAAAGAGAGAGAGGGGAAAGTCATACTGGCGTAAACCTAATGCGATTCTTTAACTGGATCACATTGAATAACCTTCCCCTAAACAAAATGAGCAAGAAAGAGGTAAGGAAATAACTGCGTAGATGGCACACCTGCCTATATTGTATATTCATAGTTTTCTGCTAACGTTTATAGTCTCTTGCAGCGTATTTTACAATAGGACCTTCCCTTGATAATCAACAATAAATTCCTTTGCTAGTACCCTGTAGCCCAGAGTTTATCAAATTGCTTATGGAAGTTCCTCCTTCTAAAGGATTTTTATCATGTCCATTAGTAGAAGTATTCTCTGCTAGGTAATGAAACTTCCAGACCAGCAGAGTTCAGCTGCAATGGGGAGACTGCATCATCAGGCATAAACACGAGACTCATGCTTACGGTCATGCCATAGTGAGATTCATCGTCAGGCAAAAACAGGAGTGGGTCATCCCTGCCTCCACTCAGAGATTCCTGGATCTTTTTCCCTCATTATGGAGGGTGACAGCACCATATAAGAGAACCTAAAATTATTAATGTATCTACCATTGTTTTGTTCTCATTATCTTTGCTCAACCAATCATACCAAAACAAGACTTACATAAGTGTCTGTGAACTAATTTTGACTTCCAAAAAGGTTCCTCACACTCCAAGGAGGTTGGACCCTTGCTGGTCCAGTGGGAGGGGCTCCAGGAGTTCAGAGACTTTTGTGCTAAATCTGGCTCTGCAGCTAGGTAACCAGCCATGTGACCATGGAGAAACCATCTCCTCTCTCTGGACCTCAGTTTTGTGCTCTATAAGATCGGCAGGTTCAACCAGATAATTGTGAAGGCTCCTTCCAGCTTCCAACATTTTCTGCTAATTTATTAGGCTTATGCAACTCTAAAATCCTGTGACCCTATTACTTTCAGAGGTGAAACTTCTTATTCTTCTCAGTTTGTTTTCATTTCAGACACTAAAGATGGACATCTCTTTTCCCTCAGAATGTTACAGTAGTATATAAAAAGACTCACCGTCATCATCATTCTTTATTATTCACAACTTTTATTTTCAAACATTTAAAAAAGGAAGGAAAAGGAATTCAGTTCAAAAAGTCTTAAACCCCTCAAAGTGAAATAAACAAATTGAAATTGTCTGGATATTATTGATACCTTTCCCCTTCTTAGCTAATTGCCCATGCATGAAAGTTTCACAAGATTCTAACAGAATTCATTAATGCCAAAGTTTATTTATTCACAAGTGATGCAAAAATGATGGTGTACCATGGTGAAATAAATCTTCATTTAACAAATAAATGTCAAGAATATTTGAAGACTTTTTTAAAATTAAATGTTTGGTTTTTCATTCCTCTCTCTCTTGTCCATGATTACAGGGTGAGCTACAGCGAACACTGAGTTGGAAATTACTTATTAATAGCTGTCACTGCACTAACTGTGTGATCTTAACCAAGTCCTTTTACATTCTTTAGCTTTAAAATGGAGGTCATTTTAAATTAATAATGAACACTCAACGGCTCTAGTTAGAATAAAATCACCAGAAGTATATGATAATATATGCCAACATTTTAATAAATTATAAATATAATTAAAATTCAAAACTCATGTACTAAAATGGAAATGATATAAAAAGAATCATTTGTAAAATATGTGACTGGTGATTAATAATTTTGCTGAAAGTTCAAAAGATCCTGTACATCTAATATATTTGCCAAAATCCAAAGCAGCTGAATGCCTATTGATACACATACACTCACATAAGTACCCTCTTTTAATAGGATTTTAGAAATTTCATTTCTTTCGAAAAATTAATTATTTATATCATCTTATTGTTTTGCAGATGTATATATATGCCAAAACTTATCAAAGTGCACACTTAAAATGTGTCTGGTTTATTTTATGTCAGTTCTCCTAAAATAGAGTTGTAAAAATTTTCATTCTAAGTAGTTACTTGATAGTGAGGATTATATCCTGGTTAACTCATTCTTCTGGCTTTATTCTCCTGTACTTTCCTTTGTGAAAGTGGCTGAACGTTTATCCAATTGGTGATATTTCAGAATGAGAGGGTTCAGGATAGGCTACTTTGAAATATAGCACATTGGCATAGTGAATTGTCGAGACCAGCTCAGCCATGGAGACTCCAACCCAGGTGGTGCTGAAGGAATTTAAAAAAAGGCAGAGAGATAGAAAGCAAAAGGTAGGTTCAGAGTGAGGCACCAGGCATCTCCCAGCATTTCCAGCTGAGAGCCCAGAGCAAACTCTGATCCTTACATTTATTCTCTACCTTCCAGTGACAAGTTTTACAAGCGGATGCTCTGTGTTCTTTGATTGGTTAAAGGTAAACTAACCAGGAAGCTAGTGTGTGTTTATTACAGGTTAAAGACAAACTAGATAGCACTCTTTACGAGGGAACAAAGGAAAGGGTCACATATCCTGTGTTCAAAGAACGAATTCATCTGACGTGAGACATATTCATATTGGCCACTGTTTTATAATGCGCTGAGCAGTTTTCTGCTTTGGGGGCAGTTTTCCACTTTGGGGGGCCGACTAGGTTTTCCTTGCCACCACTCTCAATATGATTTCTCAGCAAACAACACAATTTCTCGCACACATCAGAATTTGCTCTCAACACTGAATATTTTAAGCTAAAGGAATTTGAGAAACACATATGCAGAAAGGATCCTCTGACCTTCCCCTGAAGCAGATCATTAGACATTCATATGAGAGGCGACCTCCTTATACCCAAAAGAAAGGAACATCCTTACCTCTGAAGACAAAGGGACACAGGAATTGAATGAGTGGGTGTTGCTAAGTTTCTCCCAGTTTATTACACTTAACTCATGCCCCCTTTGTCCTGCTGTGTTTCTCCACAACTCTCTACTCTTCATCAAACGTAGAATAAAAACACTCAGGTTTAACCACCTCCTAGGGTCTTCATTTCCTTATGAAGGCTCTCACATCGTGTGAAACTTATGTTAAATAAGTCTGTGTACTTTTCTCTTGTTTATCTGTCTTTTGGCACAGAACCCCCTCCAATGAACATAAGATGGGTAGAAGGAAAAGACATGTTTCCTCCCCTCCAAGAACAAGAGACAAAGGAAAATAATGAATTCCAATGAGAAAAAAAGAAGGAAAATCATTAGCAAGTACCTACTTTATGTCAGACACTGAACATATTCATTTGATTTTCCCAAAAAGCTGATGAACCGGCTATTTGCCGTCCACTTGTTACTGCAAAGGAAGCTGATGCTCAAAAGACAAAATGACTGAATGTCATAGAGCAGGGTTCTCCATTTGCATGCACAGTGGAGTCACCTGGAGAGCTTCAACGATTCTAGGTCCCACCCCAGAGATTCTAGCCTGGGCTTCTGCATTTTTAAAGGATCCTCCAGGAATTCTATTATGGGAAGGATTTAGGAACCACCATCCGAAATTAGTTGGTGGAGATGATAATTGCACCAGTTCCTTCTTGCTCTGTGGGTAGATGGCCTGCTGAGACATATCCACAATTGTGTTGATTTTGAACAAACTTCATATTACTTGGTGTACAGCCGTTGCCTCAAACCCCTGCTCTCCCCAACAACTTCACTTCCTTTCTCTGGCTCCCCAGCCTCTCCTCAAAACCCCTCAACCCAGCAATTAAAGAGGTGGAAGACTCTGGCCCTACATGCTAAAAAGGTTGTTAAAAACCTTGAAAATCATCTCTAGCAGTTTCAGTGCTCATTCCCTTTTCATAATATTTCAGTGCACATGGACAGAGTCTGAAAAAAGATTTTGGGCAAAGAGCTTTCTGAGCATAACATACACAAAGTTGAAAAGCCCTGCCCTACCTGCACACCATGCTGATACTAACTGGTAATGCCAACAGCAAACTGGGACCTTTGCTCAGTTTTTGCAAGAGACTACTTGGGACTTTGAGGTCAAAATGTGTTTTGTTCTCAAATGTACCAAGTCCATAGTCAGGTGAACTCCATGAGTTGTCCAAACAAAGCAAAAGACGCAAAGAAAACAAAGGGAGAAGAAAGACCCAGGAAATGACCTCACACTTCCCAACCAACTGCTTTTTCCTGTAATACAAAGAGCAGGCCCAACCAGTCTGAGGTTTGAGCAAAGCATTTCTGTCCTCTCTGGGGCAAAGAAGAGGGGATGGCAGCTTTCCCTCATTAGCCAGAGTAAACCACATTAAACAGAATAATCAAACAACATGCAGGCACCAGCTAGAAGCATGTGGCCTCCGTAAATCTGGTCAGAGAGAGTAAATAGAGGACACGGAGGCAACATGCTGCACTATTGTTCATTCTCATTCATAATTAACAGCAGAAGAATGTAAGCAGTGATAAAAATCCTTCTGTTACCCAGAGCACCTCATCCCTCTGAGTCCCCAGCTTTGTTGTGTGCAGAAAGTGAGTCTCTTTTAACTCATTTAACAGACATCAGTTGAGCAGCTACTATCTTCCAAAAACTCTTCTAGGAGCTAGCATGGAATGCAAGCCTAAGTAAGACATGATGTTCGTTCCCGGGAGCCCAGGAGACAGACATGCAAACAAATAATTATAAAGCACTCTGGGAAAAGCTGTAACAGACTCTATGCAAGGTGCATGGGAGCTCAGAGCAAGGAGTAATTAGTTTGGCTGCTGAGTTAGGAAAGACCTCCAAGGAGAGGCAGTATCTGAAATAACACCACAGATGGATGGGTCCAGATAATCCCTGTGGTTTATTTCAACTCTGCCTTCACATTCTGTAAAAAAAAAAAAAAAAAAAAAGGGAGAGAGCGTATAATAGAAACACACGCTGAGAGCAGTCCTGAGTAGACGTGCATGTTCCTTAAAGGGTCAGACCAAGGGTCAGAGCCTCTCTTTATGCATCACTGAGCACCCAAGAAAGTGGCTTGTTGATATTTGCTAGATCTTGAAAGGTATCAGACTAAGGTATGACTTGGAGATTATGTTATGACACTGAAGCATCAGCCTTCAGTGAGAAAACAGTAGATCCCTTCACTATGAATCATGCATTTCCCAGAAGCCTCTGATTCCCTGAAACTTCCTTTGGGAAATTCCCAAATGCACTAATGAACTCTTCCAAATGGCACAGTTTTGGTCATGCTGGTCTCAGTATTCCCGTAAGGTAAACTGGGTGTTCCAGTAAGACTTTCAATGGGAAAGTCTTTCCCATTGAAAATGTGGTTGGGTTTCATTTTTTTCACCTTCCCTCCCACTGCTTCTTTTTATGGGCTGGCTCAGAGTGATAATTTATTGTTTTAAAAAAGAGTAACCCTATGATATTTCTAAATAGAGACTTTGGAAAAAACCTGACAATCCTGGGAATATATGTGGAGTTAATGAAAAGTTTTCCCTAAAGAACATTCCCCTTTCAAGGCATGCTGTCTGGGAGCCAAATGGAGGGCAAGCCAGGAGAAAGGAAAAGGCATTCCAAAAGCAAAGTTAAGAGCAGATGTGGGTAGAGGAGAAAAGAAATGGATACATCAATTCTGACCCCTCCCCTTCCCACCCAATCATTATGCCAGGTAGAAACTTCTCCCAGAAGTTTATTGGTGTGTTTGTCTACCTATGTTCTTACTGAGCATCTATACAACCCACGAACTGGAAGAGAGGAATCAGATACAAAGGTGAAGGCCATGGTCCCCAACTTGTGATGGTTTTGCTTACAATTTTTCAGCTTTATTATGGCAAAAGGCATTCCGTAGAAACCACACTCAAATATCCATACAAACATCCTGCTTTTCACTTTTGGTACAGTATTCAATACATTACATGAGATTTTCAACACTTTGTTATAAAATAGGCTTTGTGTTAGATGATTTTGCCCAACTGTAGTCTAGTGTCTGTGTTCTGGGCCCATTTAAGGTAGGCTAGGCTAAGCTATGATGTTCACTAAGCTCTGCATATTAAATGCATGTTTCTGATGATATTTGCAACTTACAATGGGTTTATCAGGATGTAACCCCATTGTAAGTCAAGGAGCCTCTGTACATGGATTTTTTTTTTTAATCATAAACAAAGCATAGGAGGCAGTGCTGAGTGTGAAAAGTAGTCTTGGCCTCTTGGTCTCTCAATTGGAGAGTGTGCAAAGACCACAGTAAATTCTATACCTGGATATAAACACGTTCGGGAATCTTCCCACTTCTAGGGTGAGCAGAGTCCATGGCAGAGCAAGGTGTTTGGGAGATTCCTCTCTGACCAGCTCCTGGAGCCTGCGCTCCTCCTCTGGAACACAGCTTCCAGGCAGCACCTGGTGCGGGAGGGGGATGAAGGCATGTGCTCCATTATTCTGAGGACAGTGAGTCTGAGGGAAGGTGAGCTGCTGGCTGAAGATCTCGGCATGGTAAAAATCACTCAACAGGAGGTCAGGACACCTGATTTTGTGCCAACTTTGACCCTCACAGAGTTGTCACCCTGTCACCAAAAGTAGACAAGTCACTCAGTCTCTTGCCTCCGTTTCTTTACCTGTAATGTTGCGGACCTGGGAGAACTGTCTTCAGGGGCCCCACCTTCATCCCTCGCAAGGCTGTCACCCAGGATGACCAGCGTGGCTGCCCAGGAGTCCAGCCCCCAAAAAGGTAATAAAAGCCATGGCAGGGAAAAAAAAACAACAACAAAAAAACGCTGTCCTGTTGCTAAAAGGGATGTCCGCATTGTGAGTCTGTAAGCTGGGAGTCTTCCTTACAACCTTCATCCATCTTTCTGAGCCCTGCCAGTTCCAGGTCGTGACAAGGCTGAGGGGCTATCGCTGGGGTAAGACCACCCCAGGCCCTCCGCAGGTAGCTCCTGACAGGACCTTATTGAGTTCCCTTTCTTCTCTTTGTTACTGACCACACTTGCCCAGCACTTACTGAGGCTCTCCTGACCCAGGACCTTACAGTCTAGTTGGGGACAAACATGTCGCCATAGAATCAACTGTATTTTCCCCAAATTTAGATGTTGAAGTCTAACACCCAGTACCTCGGCATGTGCCCCGGTCTGGAAATAGGGTCGCTGCAGATGGAATTTGTTCAGATGAGGTCGTCAGGGCAGGCCCTAATCCAGTATGACCGGTGCCCTATACAAAGGGATTATTTTGATGCCAGCACACACTCAGAAACTCCATGTGGAGAGACAGAGAAGACAGCCACCCACACACCAAGTAGAGCGGCCTGGCATGGATCCTTCCCTCAGAGCCCTGCTGGCACCTTGTTCTCAGGCTTCTAGCCCCCAGAACTGCGAGACAGTAGACGTCTATTGTGAAAGCCACCCACCTCATGGCACTTCGTTTCAGCAGCCCTAGGGAAGCAGCAAAGATGTGTACTTGCAACTGCCAAGCACAAGCCAAAGCCAAGTCTGACAGAGGATTCAGCTAAGCCCTTTCAGACTCCATTTACCACTTGTGTAGAGAGAGAGAAGGAGGAGGAGCCAAAGGTGCAAGGTCTCTGCGGCCCTCGTGCAGGGTGACACCAGTGAAAGGGGCCAGATGTCAGAAGCACCAGTGAAGGCTATTGTAGAGGAGCCAAGGCCTTGTGCGGCTAAGGAGCTTTACGGCCTGCAGCTTATCCTAAGGGGTGAGGCAGGAGGCCTCAGAGCTTATCAGAACCCGGGGAGATGAGCAGCTGTCTCAGGACAGCCCCCTTGGCATATATAAGGAAATGAGTGAGAAACGCCCTTGGAGCAGCTCCTTGCAATTGTCCCGTGCTCTTGTGTTCAGGGACAGCCACAGGCAGGCATTCTGCCAAGGCCCAGATCTGCTGTGGGTCAAGTCTCGGCGCATGCGGATATGTGCAGGGTTGCCAGGGTGCCACAGCACAGCCGTTTCCCTGACAGTGGCACTTGCGAGAAGACAGTGTGTGTTGGGATTAGGACCCAGCCTCCCAGCGCACAGAAGCTCGGCACAGAGGGACAGTGGGGCAGAGAGCTTGAAGGAGGCAGCTTCAAAGGAGTGATCATAGATCAGCTGTGGGCTATCCAAGAATGAGCTTCCTGTTTTTAGGAAATGATCTTTTAAAAAATTCTTGGCCAAGCACGATGGCTCACACCTGCAATCCCAGCACTTTGGGAGGCCAAGGCGGGAGGACCACTTGAGGTCAGGAGTTCAAGGACAGCCTGACCAAAATGGTGAAACCACATGTCTACAAAAAATATATAAATTAGCTGGGAGTGGTGGTGGACACCTGTAGATCCAGCTACTTGGGAGGCTGAGACAGGAGAATCACTTGAACCCAGAAGGTAGAGGTTGCAGTGAGCCAAGACCGCACCATTGCACTCCAGCCTGGGTGACAGAGCAAGACTCCATCTCAAAATGGGCATACCAGAAAAAAAAAATTCTTAGCATCGGGCAGGTACAACATGAAAAACTTAGAAAATTAAAATCTGAAACTCATAGATATAATGCTGAGCGAAAGAAACCATACACACAAAGCATACATACTTATGAGTCCATTGCTACGAGGCTCTGGAACAGGCACGTTCATCTAAGGAAAAAAAAATGAAAATAGAGGTTTCCTCTTGCAGGGAGGGCGTGGATTGCAAAAGGCACGTGAGAACTTTCGGGCAGTTGGAGATGTTCTATGTTATGTTAGAGACATGAGTACATGGGCATGTCCATTTGTCAAAACTGTGCCGTTAAGGTAGGTGCATTTTGATATGTAAATTTTACTTTAAATATGTGTAAAGAAGACAATAACCATCACCTGAAGTCAAACCAACCAAAGATAACCTGCCAACACTTTTTAATTACCAGATAGCCATTTTTTCTTCACAAGTTTCTGAAGTTGAGGTCATACTGACTATGCAATCTTCTTGTTTCCTTTTTTATTAAGTTTATATAGAAGTTTTCCCCATATCATTCAACATCTTAATCAACATCATTTTTAAGTAGCTCCCTGATTTTCCACTGTTTGGGTATTCTGTAAATCATATACCATCTCCATGGTATTGGGCATGTAGGTTGCTTTGGCAGTAAAGAATAACACTGTGATTAACATCTGTGCCCATATGTCTGCATTTCTGGTTATTTCTCTAGAAGATTCCTGGAGAAGGAATTACTGGGTAAAGTGTATGAATATTTTAAGGCTTTCTGACATGCACTCCCATCAACAGTGTAAGCTCTGTGCTTTTCTCCCTGCACCCCCACCAGCCTTGAGTAGTGTCCCAGTCTTAATCTTGCAGGATGCAGTAGGGGAAATGGCATTTTATTGTCATTATTTGCCTTTCTGTGATGACTGCTAAAGCTGATCATTTACCCACATGTTGCAAGCCATTTTGATTTCCTTACCTGTGAACTGTCGCTTCATGTCCCTACCCACTTTCCTATGTTGATAATTTAGTGTTTTTCTTGTCAAAGTAGAAACTCTTTAAAGACTGAGACTACTAACTCCTTCTCTACCACATTTGTGATTCCCATTCCCAGTTGGCTTTTAATTTTGTGGGTTTTTTAAAAATTTGCATTTACCATTCATCCATGAAGGTGGAATTATTTCCTTTGCTTTCTTTGCCAATGTTCCCATGTCTTGTAGCTCAGGGTGGGATATTCTAGGTGGGGCCAGCCATGTGGACTACAGCCTGAAATCTGGAAAGAGTTGATAAGGTCAAGAGAGAGGGGCTGAGGGCATGGGCTTCTGTTGGGAAGTAGGAAGGATACTTGGCAAGATGTGTGAGGAGGGGACTCAATCAGTAGAGCTCTTCCTACAGGCAGGGAACAGGCACTGTGTGGTGGATGGGCGGTTAGGGCGCAGAGGCTCTCCACCTCATCTATTCATTGTGTCACCACTGAGCACTTGCAATGTGCCTAGCCTCAGCTGAGATGTCCTTTGGGTAGAAAGCACATCTCATCTGAGGCTATATTCCACTTAACAAGGAAAAGAGAATATCCAATAATTTTTACAGGTATTGATCAACTTACAACCTATGCAACTTACGACCATTCGACTTTACAACCACAATCGCTAGCCACGACGGCTCCGCGTCTGGCAGCGCAAACGTTGCCCAGCTGGGCGTACGACAGTGCGGACCAGCTTCTGGCAGCACTACCATCTCCGCGTGCACCATTTCAACTTTATCCCAGACTCGGTACAGCAATTTGTGTTTTGTGTCTTGGATATTTTTCATCAAACCCCTCCCAATAAACTTCTTATACATTTCGAAGCAATGGGGCCAAACATCGAACGATTTGCAAGGATTGAACATATGGTGCATGATGTGTTTCGTCCGTATCGTGAAATTTATGAAGAAAAAAAGAAACATACAATTTAGACAAAGCTCACCATGTTTATGAAAAAACCAACTCCGGTAAACCCAACTGGTGCCTCAGATGATGACGTCAACGATCCGCAGCCAAGCACCAGCAGCCAATAAAATGTTTCGTACATGTTTATATATTTTGATATGTTTTGCAATTGGGAAAATGTTTCCTATGGTATTTTTTACACCTGTATTTTGTATTTCTGTATGCACCTGTATTTTGTAATTTTGTATGTTTTGCAAATATTAAACCAGTTGTACTGGTAATGCAGTGTTTTACTTAAACCTGACGAATGTAAAAATAAGAAACAAAATGGTGTAGAGATGATACAAATGGCATAAAATGAAGAAAGAAAATTATATAATAATGAAAGAAAATTATGATAAAATATGACTTAAAGATTTTTATAACATCATTTCACAGTACTGTACATATAGCCTACTCAACTTACAACCAAATCGTGTTACGACCGGTCTGTCGGAACCAATAATGGTCATAGGTCAAGCACTAGCTGTATATTGATGGCATGCTGAGATGACATGTTGGGTATATTGTGTTAAATGGAATATATTTCTAAAGCTAATTTTACCTGTTTTATTTTCCTTTTATCTATTTATTTTTATAGAACAGTGTGAACATAACTCTTTTACTGTTTTAACGTGGCAACTCAAAAATTTTAAATTCCGTGTGTGGCTTACATTCTTTTTCTATTAGTAGCTCTGTGATAAAGTCAGAGAGCAGCCTCAAGGGCAGCCCCTGCTGTTGACCAGCTGAGGATCCTGATGGCGGGGTGTCTACACTCTGGCAGACACTGTGCTAGGTGCTTGGGTCTATATGTCTTCATGAGATAACTCACAATAACCCTGTGAGTCAGGTCTCATGATACCCATTTTAGAGATGACGGAACTGAAGCCGAGACCTTAAATAATGCGAACAAAACCACATTGCAACTAAGTAGCAGGGCCAGAACTTCTGATTTGGGTCTTGTGCTGTTTCTAGCCCAGGTTGGGGAAGTCACTTAATTTCTCTCAACCTCAGTTTCTGCATCTTTATAACGTGGGTGTCACAGGTTGGGTCCTCTAGGAAGCAGACACTGAGATAGAGATTAGCATGTGAGAAGTTTATTAGGGCGTGCCCTGCAGATCAACACTGAGGGGGAAAGGCAAAGAAGCAGGGCTGGGCAGAGGGAGAAGCTGGGCTGCCAGGCAGACAACAAGGACTCAGCTAACCCCACGGGGAGCTCTGGAGCTAGGATGGCCTTTCAGAGTGGCCCAGATTGAGGTGAGAAGGCCACGCCTTACAGACTCACATCAACGAGTCATTGGAAGCCGCTTCTCTGGGGGAGGGGCGTGACCTGGAGTGAGATGTCTTACTTCAGCCAAGAAAGGAAAATACACTGACAGCTGTAAGGAGACTACCTTCCCAGTAGCTGGGGAGAAAATCAAGCAATCTTGAAGGAGGATCTAGGCAGCAGGGCACAGCATCCATAACAATGGCTAACAATAATAAATAACTGCATTACAGGGCTGTATAAGAATCAAATGAGGATACACATTAAGGAAATACCTAAAGCAGAATATATATCATATATAGTACGTCCTTTTATCTATATGTGGCTCTCCATAGATCTCCTCGATACAAGGATCAAATGAAGATATAAAATGAGGAAGTCACTTATCAAAATACTACTGTTACGGTCTTGTGTATAACAGTAAGCTATTCTATCCATCATGTATGATAGTCTGCCAGGTGTTTGTAAGGAAGGTGACATCATGATGAGATTGATGTTCCAAAAAGAATAAGCTGACATTGGTATGAGATGGTTTCTAAATTATACACAGAAAATAAAGAGACCTCACTGTGGGCAGGTGTGTTTCTGAGGTGCTAAAATCCTGGGTCAGGCCGGGTGCAGTGGCTCACGACTGGAATCCCAGCACTTTGGGAGCCCAAAGCAGGTGGATTACAAGGTCAGGAGATCAAGACCATCCTGGTCAACAGGGTAAAACCCCATCTCTATGAAAAATACAAAACTTAGCTGGGTGTGGGGGCACATGCCTGTAATCCCAGCTACTCAGGAGGCTGAGGCAGGAGAACTGCTTGAACCCGGGAGGTGGAGGTTATAGTGAGCCGAGATCGTGCCACTGCACTCCGGCCTGGCAACAGAGCGAGACTCCATCTCAAACAACAACAACAACAACAACAAAAAGAAAACACTGGGCCTAGGTCATGGCCTAGGAAATGAATGAGGAGAGAGGATGTAGAAGCTGTTTTAAGGGTAGAATGAACAAAAATCAATGACTACTTATATAGAGGAAACGAGTTTGAAGCTTGAGGTGTCAAATTTGGGTGGCAGGAAGTTATAAGTGCCATCATGAGGGCAGGAAACTTGCAAGAAGGAAAAGGTTTTTAAAAGAGTAACATTATATTGTTGTGAGCAGCTTATAAAAGTCTCACTGCTGACTCTCAGAATGTGAGTGGAAACAGCGGACCAAAGGAAGGGTGCCCTGGAGCTGAAAAGTACCGTCTCACCAAATGTACTGCTAAAAAGCAGCGCCCAAAACAACCAGAAAATACTCTCTTAAGAATAATTTGACTCCATTACAATTAGCCCTTCAATAACACAAGTTTGAAATACATGGGTCCACTTAGATACAGATTTTCTTCTGCCTCTGCCACCCTCAAGACAGCAAGACCAGCCCCGCCTCACTGTCTTCCTCCTCAGCCTCGTCAATGTGAAAACAACAAAGATGAAGGCCTTTGTGGTGGATCACTTACAGTTAATGAATAGTAAATATATTTTCTCCTATGATTTTTTTTTTTAATTTCCAACTTTCATTTTAAGTTCAGGGGTACATATGCAGGATGTGCAGGTTTGTTACATAGGTAAATGTGTGCCATTATGGTTTGCTGCACAGATCATCCCATCATCCAGGTATCAAGCCCAGTATCCATTAGCTATTTTTCCTGGTCCCCTCCCTCCTTCCACCTCTCACCCTGTGACAGGCCCCAGTGTGTGTTGCTTCCTGCCCCATGCGTCCATGTGTTCTCATCATTAGGCTCCTACTTATAAGTAAGAACATGAAGTATTTGGTTTTCTGTTTCTGCATTAGTTTGCTAAAGATAATGGCCTCCAGCTCCATCCATGTCCCTGCAAAGGACATAATCTCATTCCTTTTATGGCTGCATAGGAATCCATGGTGTACATGTACAACATTTTCTTTATCCAGTCTAACACTGATGGACATTTAGGTTGATTCCATGTCTTTGCTATTGTGAATAGTGCTGCAACGAACCTACATATGCATGTATCTTTGTGACAGAATGATTAATATTCCTTTGGGTACACACACAGTAATGGGATTGCTGGATCTAATGGTATTTCTGCCTCCAGGTCTTTGAGAAATCACCACGTTGTTTTCAGCAATAATTGAACGAATTTATACTCCCAACAACAGTGTAAAAGAGTTCCTTTTTCTCCACAACCTCACCAGCATCTGCTGTTTTTTAACTTTTCAATAATAGCCATTCTGACTGATGTGAGACGGCATCTCATTGTGGTTTTGATTTGTATTTCTCTAATGATCAGTGATGTTGAGCTTTTTTTTGTATATTTATTGGTCACAAGTATGCCTTCTTTTGAGAAGTGTCTGTTCATGTTCTTTGCCCACTTTTTAATGGGATTGTTTTTTTCTTGCAAATTTGTTTAAGTTCCTTACAGGTGCTAGATATTAGAGCTTTGTGAGATGCATAGATTGCAAAAATTTTCTCCCATTCTGTAGGTTGTCTGTGCAAGGCCGGCTGCCTCGCAGAGGGTTAAACGGACACATCCATTTCTCTCCATGTCTGATAACCACGTCATCACCCGAGCTTGTTATCTGGTCTTGCCGCACGGCTTCTCTGCACCCGCCTCCACATACCAGACCCAAGCCCACATTCAGCACTAAATTATGCATTTAACCCCCAGCCCGCTGTTGATAAACCCTGCAGGAAAATTTTTTTAAAAAGCCCCATCAGACCCTGCCTGGTAGAAGTCTATTCTGTATGCCCCCAAAAGGCCCATAACCACTAGCTCCAAGCATTTCCTGCTTCTTAATAGCCAATAAAATTGCCTTCACTTTGTTTCCCCAATAGCCAATCAAGACCCACTTACCCAAAGTCCTGCCTACCTACCAATAGCAACTAGTTTCAAGCACTTCCTGCTTCCTGACAGCCAATAAAATTGCCTTTGCTTTGTTTCCCCAATAGCCAATCAATCACCTTCCCTTCCCATAAAACCCCATGACCTAAACAGCCCAGCGCAACTTCTCTGACCCCTTCCTGGACCACAGAACCTCGACAGAGAGCTGAATAAATTAGCTTCTCATTTTCTTATACTTGCCTCAGTTTCCTCATTTTACCTCGACAATAAACCTTACAGTCTGCTTGCTCTGCTGATGTTTCTTTTGCTGTGCAGAAGGTCTTTAGTTTAATTAGATTCCATTTGTCAATTTTTGCTTTTGTTGCAATTGCTTTTGGCATCTTCATCATGAAATCTTTGCCCATGCCTGTGTCCTGAATGGTGTTGCCAAGATTTTTGTCTAGGGTTTTATATTTAAGTCTTTAATTCATCTGACTAGATTTTTGTATATGGTGTAAAGATGGGGTCCAGTTTCATTCTTCTGTGTATGGCTAGCCAGTTTTACCAGCACCGTTTATTAAATAGGGAATGCTTTCCTCATTGCTTGATTTTGTCAGGTTTGTTGAATATCATATGGCTGTAGGTGTGTGGTCTTATTTATCTGTTCTCTATTCTATTCCATTGGTCTTTTTATCTGTTCTTGTACCAGTACCATGCTGTTTTGGTGACTGTAGTACAGTTTGAAGTTGGGTAACATGATGCCTCCAGCTTTACACTTTTTGCTTGCATTGCCTTGGCTATTCAGGCTCTTTTTTGGTTCCATAGGATTTTATAATAGTTTTTTTCTAATTCTGTGAAGAATGACAATGGTAGTTTAATGGTAATAGTATTGAATCTATAAATTGCCTTGGGCAGTAGGGCCATTTTCATGATATTGATTCTTCCTATCCGTAAGCATGGAATGTTTTCCCATTTGTTTCTGTCATCTCTGATTTCTTTGGGCAGTTGTAGTTCTCTTTGAAGAGATACTTCACTTCCCTCATTAGCTGTATTCCTAAGTATTTTATTCTTTTTGTGGCAGTTGTGAATGGGAGTATATTCATTATTTGGCTCTCAGTTTGCCTGTTGTTGGTGTATAGGAATGCCAGAAATTTTTGCACATTGATTTGTATCCTGAGACTTTTCTGAAGTTGCTTACCAGCTTAAGAATTGGGCTGAGATAATAGGTACAGAATCATGTCATCTGCAAACAAAGATAGTTTAACTTCCTTTTTTCCTAATTGAAGACCCTTTATTTCTTTCTCTTGCCTGATTGCCCTGGCCAGAACTTCCAATACCAAGTTGAATACGAGTGGTAAGAGGGCAGTCGTGTCTGGTGCCAGTTTTCAGGGGGAATGCTTCCAGATTTTGCCCATTCAGTATGATATTGGCTATGGGTTTGTCATAAATGGCTCTTAATATTTTAAGGTATGTTCCTTCAATATTTAGTTTATTGAGAGTTTTCAACATGAAGAGATGTTCAATTTTATTGACGGTCTTTCCTCTGTTTACTGCAATAATCATGTGGTTTTTGTCATTAGTTCTGTTTATGTGATGAATCACATTTATTGATTTGCGTATGTTGAACCTGCGTTGCATCCAGGGATAGAGCCTACTTGATCATGGTGGATAAGCTTTTTGATGTGCTGCTGGATTCGGTTTGCCAGTATTTTGTTGAGGATTTTTACATCAATGTTCATAAAGGATATTGGCCTGAAGTTTTATTTTTTTGTTGTTGTATCTCTGCCAGGTTTTAATATCAGGATAATGCTGGCCTCAAAGAATGAATTAGGAAGGCATTCCTCCTTTTCAATTTTTCAAAATTGTTTCAGTAGGAATGGTACCAGCTCTTCTTTGTACTTCTGGTAGAGTTCAGCAGTAAATCCATCTGGTCCTGGGCTTTTCTTGGTTTGTAGGCTATTTATTACTGCCTCAATGCCAAAACTCATTATTGGTCTATTCAGGGATTCAATTTCTTCCCAGTATGGTCTTGGAAGGTTGTATGTGTCCAGGAATTTATCTATTTCTTCTAGATTTTCTAATTTATGTGCATAGATGTGTTTACAGCATTCTCTGATGGTTGTATGATTTTCTTAATAACATTGTCTTTTCTCTAGCTTATTTTATTAAAAAAAAATACAATATGTAATATATATTACATACAAAATATGTGTTAATTGACTATGTTATCAATAAAGCTTCTGGTCAACAGTAGGCTATTTGTAGTTATGTTTTTGGAGAATCAGAGGTTTTATGCAGATTTTTGACTGTACAGGGAGTCAGAACCCTAATCCTCACGTTGTTCAAGGGCCAACTGCAATTTACATCTTTCCTTTTTTCAGAAAGAATTTAGGCTGACTCACAAAAATTGGCAAAATATATCAAAAGAACATAAATCAATAGTAGGCAAGAAAGATGAGACAAAGGGAAAATGAGACGGGAACATAAACAGCCAGGAATGAGGCCTATACAAAAATGCATATCATAAAGTTCTAGGCCCTTGCTAAGGCTTGACTCTAAATCTTTCAGCACCCAAAAATTAAAAGATGTTAAAAATTTAAAAAAGGAAGTGTTAAGTCGGAGAAAGACCATGGAAAGGAGTTGAGTGTAGAAGGAGCCAACGAATACAGAGAAAAGAGGCATAGATTCATGATAGGTTTTTACTAAAGCCAAATCACCTTCAGATGAAGGTACTACGATATTGTGATCTCAGCATATGGGAAATGAGAACTTTACAACATGTAGACAGCGATGTATTAAATTGGCTAAAAGTGCTAAGATTAATAATATCTGACATTTATACAGAGTCTGGAGGACAGATTGCACAATGAAATGCACTTCTACAAATGGCACAAAGCTCTCTGGGCACCAAAGTGCCTATGGTGACAAGGTAGGACGCTGGAAAATCACTGCGGCCTACACATATGGGCACAAGATGGACTGGAAGCTATTGATTCAAACACAGATTGATTGTACAATGAGACTAAGCGCCCTCTCTTCACTGAGGAAAACATCATTTGGATTTTCAGGTTCTGGCACAGTATGTAATTTAGACCTAACTCCCAGCAAAGATGATTTGAAGGAGGACAACACAATCACCTTTGATGTGGAGGACAAAACAATTGTCTATGTTGAAAATCAACAGTGGAATCTACAAACACTACTTGACCTAATAAGTAAGTTTTGCAAGGTTGCAGGTTACAAGACCAATGTGCAAAACCAATTGAATAAATACAAGCTATAATCATAAATTACAACTTAAAAACTATCATTTATAACACAATCAAAATAGAGATAAATTTGAAAAATTACATGAAAGACATATACACCAAAAGATAAAAAATATTGCTGACAGAAATTAAAGATCTAATAAAATGGAGAGATACGTCATGATCATAGGTCAAAAGTCACAATATTGCTAAGATATCAATTCTCCTAGAATTGAAGTGGATTCAAAGCAATCCCAGTCAAGATCCCATATGGCTTTTTTGAATAAATTACAAGCAGATTCTAAAGAATCTAGAATAAAACAAATCTGAAAAAGAACAAATAAAGGAATCACCTGACTTCAAACAAAATTCCAGGAAGTGATGGATATGTTCATTATCTTCATGTTTTCAGAGACATGTACATATATCAAAACTTACCAAGGAGTACACTTTAAATATGTGCAGTGTATTGCATGACAATTATACCTCAATCAAACTATGGTTTTAAAATGTTGAGATTGTGAAAGATAAAAAAAAGAGGGATAAAGCATTGCCTGGGTATCAGACCTTCCCAAAATGTGCAGGCTCGGTTTGTAAAGAACCATAGGCAACTCAGGCTGAACTCGTGTTAAAGCTAGGTATTGGCTCTCTGTCGATGTCTTTCTAAAATCTTTCAAAACCAACAGAATAGAGCACCCTTGGGCAAAGACAAAGAAATTCAGTGTCCTCTGCCTCTTATAACTAAGAGCTGTGGTATTATTTCAAAGAATCCGTGTTAGGGAGAGTCTATACACTTACTGCAGATACCTCCTTTATGCCATTTTCATTCCTCCGTTTGTTTGATGCATGTTCGTTGAGTGTCTAGTGCCTGTGAGGCCTTATAATAGTCCAAATGGGGATGCAGGCAAGAATAAAACAGGCACAATCAAGGTTGCATTTTAACTTGTATGGGTCTTAAGCCCTTTAGCCTTTTTTGGTCCCTTCCTTTATTTAAAAAAACAAACTTGTATTTTACAACTGTGCTGGTATAAAAACAAACATAATCCAGGCTGTATTTATTCTCTATTGTTATTATATTCTTTTTGTAACTGATTTTGTAACAATTGAAATTAAAACATTTTTGTGGACCCTGAAAAGATGATGGCCCAAGGCGCTGCGCCTACTATGCTAATGAATAAGCTGGCTCCAGGCATCGTTCCTGCCTCAGAGTCTGCTGTCTAGTAGAGGAGGCAGTCTTTGAACAGATACTCATGGTAATAACCAATAAATTACAGATGCTCTAGGCAAAGGGCTGAACAGACAGCAGAGGGAAAGAGCTTAAAAGGCCAGTGGTTGCAGCCTCACAATCAAAAGGAAAACTAGAGATGTCAACTGAAGCTGAATTATGAAGGATTTGGGTCTTTTATCTTAGGACTAGTAAGAAGCCATTGAAATGCATCAAAGGACACAATTATCAGAGTGAAAAGGCAAACCACAAAACAGGGCAATTATTTGCAAATTATATATCTGGTAAGGAGTTAACATCTAAAATACATAAAGAACTCCTACAACTAAACAACAACAACAATTTTTAAATTGACAAAGAACCTAAATAAACCTTTCTTAAAAAATATCCAAATATCCAATAAACAAATGTATAGCTGTTCAACATTACCATTCACTAGGGAAATGGAAATCAAAATCACAGTGAGGTACCACTTCACAGCACAATCACCTTTAATGTGGAGGACAAAACGATTGTCTGTGTTGAAAATCAACAATGGCATCTATAAATGCTGCAACCTACAAGGATGGCTACTAGCAAAACAACAGAAAATGACAAATGTTGACAAGGGGGTAGAGAAATTGGAATTTGGGTGCACTATTGGTGAGAATGTAAAATGGTACAAATGCTTTGTGAAACAGCATGGCAGTTCTTCAGAAGAGTAAAAACAGAATTATCACATAATCCTGCAATTCCATTTCTGGGTACATATGAAATAGAATTGAAAGCAGGGTTCTTAAAGGGTTACTTGTATACCATGTTTATGGCAGTATTATTCACAACAGCCAAAAGGCAGAAACAACCCAAGTGTTCATCCATAGGTGAATAGATAAAATGTATTTGATGCATACAGTGGAATATTATGCAGCCTTTAAAAGAAAGGAAATTTTGACACATGCTGCAAGATAGATTACCTTGAGGACATAATGGTAAGTGAACTAAGGTGGTCATAAAAGACAAATACTGAATGATTCTACTTAAATGAGGTACTCAGAGTACTCAAATTCATAGACACAGAAAGTAGAATGATGGTTACCAGGAGCTGGAGGGAGAGAGAATGGGGAGTTTTTATTTAATTAGTAAAGAGTTCCAGTTTTGCAAGATAAGAAAGGTCTGGAGATTGGTTGCACAAAAATATGGATATATTTAATACTACTAAACTGTGTACTTAAAACTGGTTAGGATAGTACATTTTATGCTATGTGAAATAAATAAATAAAGCCATTAAAGTTGAGCCATGGGGAAGGTACAGTACAATTAGGATTTTTTTAAAAGATTGCTCTGACTTTTGTGGAAAGAATGAATGAGAGCATGCAAGAGTGAATCATGTGAAGTCTCCTGGGAAGATGTTGCGGATATGTATGTATGTGTGTGTATATATATATGCACCACGTTTTACTTATCTGTTTGTCTGTTGATGAACACAGGCTGATTCCATAGATTGGCCACTGTGAATAGTGCTGCAAATAAACAAGGAGCTGCAACTATCTCTTTGATATACATATTTTCTTTCCTTTGGGTAAAAACCCAGGAGTAGAATTACTGAATCATACAGTATTTCTATTTTTAGTTTTCTGAGGCACTTTTGTGTTGTTTGTCATAATTTTTGTACTAATTTATATTCCTACCAATAGCATGCAAGACTTACCTTTTCTCTGCATCTCACTGACATTTGTATTTTTTGTCTTTTTCATAATGGCCATTCTAATTGGGGTGAGATGATATCTCATTATGGTTTTGATTTGCATTTATCTGATAGTGATGCTGAGCATTTTTCATATACTTTTTAACCATTTATATGTCTTCTTTTGATGAAAAATATACTCATATCCTTAGACGACAGGGTCTTAAATATAGAAAAGCCTAAATACTCTACTAAAACATTTTAAAAAGCCAAAATTATACCAGTCATACTCTTGGACCACAATGGAATAAAAATAGAAATATACATCAGGAAGATCTTTCAAAATCACATAATTACATGGGAATTAAACAACTTGCTCCTGAATGACTTTTGGGGTAAACAATGAAATCAAGACAAAAATAAAAATCATTCTTTGAAGTAAATGAAAAGAGAGACACATATACCAAAGTCACTGGAATGCAGCAAAAGTAATGTAAGAGGCAAGCTTATGGTGCCAAATGCCTATCTCAAAAAGTTGGAAAGATCTCATACTAACAATCTAATATTGCACCTAGAGCAACTAGAAAAACAAGAGTAAACCAACCCCAAAGTTAGCAGGAGAAAAGAAATAACTAAAATCAGAATGGAACTGAATGAAACTGAAACTCCAAAATCCATACAAAGTATCAATGAAATCAAAAATAAGTTTTTTGAAAGGATAAACAGATCAATAGACCACTAGCTAGATTAACAAAGAAGAAAAGAGATATTCAAATAAGTGCAATCAGACACAAGAAAGGTGATGTCATAACTAATCCCACAGAATTACAAAAGATTCTCAGAAAATATTATGAACACCTGTATGTCACAAATCTAGAGAAAATGGATAAATTCATGGAAATACACATGTCCCAAGATTGAATCAGAAAGAAATTGAAACCCTGAATAGATCAATATCAAGTTCCAAACTTGAATGAGTAATAAAAAAACCTACAAACTAAAATAAGCCCTGAATCAGATAGAGTCATAGCCAGACTCCACCAGACTTACAAAAAGAGCCAGTAACAATTCTACTGAAGCTATTTCAAAAAAATTGAGGGGAGAGAATTCTCTCTAACTCATTCTATGAAGCCAGCATTACCCTGATATCAAGACCGAGCAAAGATACAACAAAAAAGAAAACAATAGGCCAATATCCCTGATGAATATAGACACAAAAATCCTCAGCAAAATACTAGCAAACCATATCCAGTATCACATCACAAGTTAATTCACCATGATCAAGTAGCCTTCATTCCTGTGATGCAAGGTTGGTTCATCATTGGCAAATTAATAACTGTGATTCACCACATTGACAGAATCAAAAACCAAAACCATATGATCATGTCAGTAGATGTGGAAAAAACCTTTCAATAAAAGTCAACATCTCTCATGATTAAAACCCTTGAGAAACTAGGCTCTGAAGGAACATGCCTCCAAATAATGAGTCATCTATGACAAACCCACAGCCAGCATCACACTGAACAGGCAAAAACTGGCACCATTTCCTTTGAGAACTAGAACAAGGCAAGGCTGCCCACTCTCACCACTCCTATTCAACATAGTATCCAAAGTGCCAGCCACAGCAAACAGGAACGAGAAAGAAATAAAAGACATCCAAATAGGCAAAGAAGAAGTCAAACTACCTCTTTTCATGGACAATATGATTATATCTTGAAAACCCTAAAGACTTCACTGAAAGGTTGCTGGAACTAATGATAACTTTAGCAAAGTTTAAGAATACGAAATTAATGTATAAAAATTAGTCGCATTTCTGTATACCAATAATATTCAGGCTGAGAGCCAAACCAAGAACACAGTCCCATTTGTAATAGCCACAAGAAAATCAGGTACCAAGGAATACATCTGTATACCCTGGAATACAAATGTATTCCTAGGTATCTGATTTTCTTTTCGACAGACATATTCCCGTAAAAGAACTATAAAACACTGCTGAAAGAAATCACAGGTGACACAAACAAATGGAAAAACATTCCATGCTCATGGATTGGAAGAATCAATATCACAAAAATGACCAAATTACCCAAAGCAATCTACAGATTCAGTGCTATTCCTGTCAAACTATCAATGTCACTTTTCACAGAATTGGAAAAAACTACTCTAAAACTAATGGAGAACCAAAAAAGAACCTGAATAGCTAAAGGAATCCTAAGCAAAAAGAACAAATCCAGAGAATCAAACTATAGTCTAAGACTACAATAACCAAAACAGCATGATACCTGTCCAAAAAAAGGACAAAGACTAAGGGAACAGAATAGAGAACTCAGAAATAAAGCCACACGCCTGTAGCCATCTAAACTTCAACAAAATTGACAAAAAATAAGCAATAGGGAAGATTCCCTGTTCAAGAAATGTTGCTGGATAGCTGGCTAGCCATACACAGAGAATGAAAGTGGACCCCTACTTTTCACAATATATAAAATTTAATTCAAGATGAATGAAAGATTTAAGTATAAGACTTTAAATGATAGAAGAAACAGAAACATTTTGGACATGGGTCTTGGGAAAGAATTTATGACTAAGTCCTCAAAAGCAATTAAAACAAAACCAAAAATTGACAAATGGAATGGGATTAAACTAAAGAGCTTCTGCACAGCAAAGAAACTATCAACAGAGTAAACAGACAACCTATGAAATGGGAGAAAGCATTCACAAACTATGCATTTGACAAAGGTCTTATATCTAGAATCTGTAAGGAACTTAAATGAGTAAACAAGCAAAAAACAAATAACCCTATTAAAAAAATGAGCCAAAGACATAAACAGACACTTCTCAAAAGAAGGCATACAGTGGCCAAAAAGCATATAAAAAATGCTCCACATTGCTAATCATTAGAGAAATACAAATCAAAACCACAGTGAGATACCATCTCACACCAGTCAGAATGGCTGTTAATAAAAAGTCAAAAAACCACAGCTGTTGGCAAGGCTTGGAGAAAAGAGAACTCTTATACACTGTTGGTGTGAATGTAAATTTGTTCCGCCACTGTGGAAAGCAGTTTGGAGATTTCTTAAACTTAAAACAGAACTACAACTTGACCCATGCATATATCCCAAAGAAAACAAATTATTCTACCAAAAAGATACATGTACTTGCATGTTCATTGCACCACTATTCACAGTTGCAACATCATGAAATTAGCTTAGGTGCCCAACAGTGGATTGGATGAAGAAAATAAATGTGGTATGGAGTGCTATGCAGTCATAAAAAAAGAATGAAATTATGTCCTTTGCAGCAACATAGATGCAGCTGGAGGCCATTATCCTAAGTGAATTAATACAGGAACAGAAGGCCAAATACAGTATGTCCTCACTTGCACGTGGGAACCAAACACTGGGTACTCATGGACATAAAAATGGCAAAAATAGACACTGGATGCCACTAGCAGCAGGAGGGAGGAAAAAGGGCAAGGGTTGAACAGGTAGCTGTTGGCTGCTATGTGCAGTACCTGGGTGGCAAGATCATTTGTATCCCAAACCTCAGCATCACGCAATATACCTGGGTAACAAACCTGTACACGTAGCCTCTGAATCTAAAATAAAAGTTGAAAAAGAGAAAAAAGTTAGAAATACTCACTAAGATTTTTTTGAAAATAACTTTCACATGCCTTATATAAAAAATAAGAACTGAAAAAAGCAAAACTAGACAAATGGGATTATATTTAACTAAAAAGCACCTGCTCACCACAGGAAGCAATCAACAAAGAGACAGTCTGTAGGATGGGAGGAAATAATTGCAAACTATTCATCCAACCAGGGATTCATATCCAGAACGTACAAAGAACTCAATAGCAAAACACTTTCCTCATTTATAAAGTGGGATAGTAGTGCCAACTCTTTCTATTCTTGACCTCAACCCACCAGCAATTCCTCAAGGCTCAGTTCTAGGTTCTCTGCTCCTCTCAAAACAATCTCCCATCTTTGTATCCAACACAAATTTGTAAGCTTTCTTAAAGCATTATGAGATTTTTGTGTGTGTGATTTTTTTTTTTTTTTTTTTTTTTTTTGCTCATCAGCTATGGTTAGTGTTAGTGTATTTTATGTGTGGCCCAAGACAATTCTTCTTCCTGAGTGGCCCCCAGGGAAGCCAAAAGATTAGAAACCTCTGCTGGGATCTGTATTTTCAGCTGCCAACCCAACTTTTATTTTTGGATCTTGCAGGTGCCTCAAACTCACTATGTACCAAATGGAGTTTTATTCTGTCTTCCTCCCAAAAGCTCCTTCTTTAGAGCTCCCTGGATCAGTAAATGGCACCCTCAGCAACTCAGTTGTTCATGTGAAAATCAGTAAATTACCATTGATATCTTTCCTTCCCTCAACTTCTAGACTTCATCACTTACCAAATTCTGTGGATTCGAACTCTTAAATATTGCTTATTTCTTTCCATCTCCTCTGCCTTTTAAAGACACCTGATGTCTACTCAAGTCTAGTCAAGTCTTCTTCCCCTCCCACATGGACATCCGCAACATCTTCCCAGGAGACTTCACATGATTCACTCTTGCATGCTCTCATGCTGACCACCTGCTTAGACAGTCCCCTTTTCTTAAAAGCACAAACCTCTCTGCTCCTGTGTGCTGCACAACAAACTACCCATCCTCCAGCAACCTCAGCTGGGCTCCCCTACCCCTGTGCAACACCCGGACATGCACCAGTGCCTGCCCCCTCCGCAGCCTTTTTTTTTCTACAACCTTCCTCCATATGTACATGTTTCCCATGATTTCACACTGATGTAAATTCTCTTTTCTGGACCTTCTGTCTCTTGACAATTTCACCCACTTCTGGGGTTTCAAGTAGCAGCCCAGGCGAAAGAGGCCCATGAATATAAGGGTCATTTTCAAGTTAAAATCACCAAATCTCAAAGCTAACAGGCAGGGGAGGGAGGAGGGAATGAGAAAAAAGCTGAGCCCTGAGGAAGCTGAGCCCTGAGTGTACTGCCAGGCATAGACGGCTACAGAGTCTTTGCGGGTTGAATGATGGAACAAATGAATGGCTGAATAAACAAGTTGCTATTTCCATCTCTGGATCTTAATGCATTTTCTGAAGCTGTCCTCCCTCCTGATATGGGGCATACATAAGGCCAGGAGAAGGGGTTAGTTAAAGCCAGCCCAAGTTTAGGGAGAAACCCCCAGATTTCCTGCAAGATTTGCACGGCAATGTGTTGCAAGGTGTTTCCTCTAAGAACTCACTGAGTCCCTTCAGGCGACCAAGAGAGCATAGAATGGACCCCCACACTTTGGAACAGCACCCAGCTCCTGTCTTCCTAGGAGACCTTGGTTCCCACTAGCTTTTATTTTCCATTCAGCAACACTATCACCTAGGTTTATGGACAGGGACTGTATAGTCTTCCTCAACACCTTTATTTTTTCCTTAATTTAATCCTCCCAAAGACCTTCTGAGATAGGTACTATGATTTTCTCCATTTTACAGATAGGGAAATTGAAGTTTAACTATGATCCCACAGCTAATAAAAGTGACAGAACTGGGTTTTCTTCCTTTTTACTGAAATGGTGTTATTTCATCAGAATTTGCCCACATGCTCAGCACTGCTGGAATGTGTTATTTTCAAATCTAGCAACGAAGTACAGAACGGTAAAAGTGAAAGAGCCTTTGAGACAAATTAGTCTAGCTGAGAGTAGGGAAGGAAACGAGAGGGAGGCTCAGCCTACAGGCTGCAAACCCTCCTCTCCCTGTTTATTCTGCTCCTAAAATGAAACAGAACAAAAGACAGGAAAGTCACTAGATTAGAAAATTCAGCATCTCCCTCCTAATTCCCTGTGATGTTTTAAATCTAAGACCCATTTCCTGGAGCAAGAAGCAGCTAAGATCCCTCCGCTGGCTGATGTGGTTTTGAAAGTGGAAGAGGGCAGGAAGAGTTGTGGTTGCTCCCACCCAGTTGTGGGCCTCTTCCCAGAGCGCTCCTCACCAGATGTTGTGAGTCTGCTGACTGCAAATCCGGGAGCCTGAAGCCTTCCTGGGATTGGCTCCTGCGAAGACAGTTCCATCTTTCAACAAACCCTCGCTTCCTATTTGCATTCCGAATTGGCATCTTCTATTGCTTTTCCTGGTGACTTCATCTTTCACTCTTGGCTAAAAATGGGTCTCTGATGATTTATTCTATCCTAGGTGTTGACAAGCTGAAGAAGTTGTGTGGGGCCTGCTGCCAGGCACTTGGGTGACGAAGCGTGACTCAGCACTCCAAGGTCAGTGGGGGGATGGAAGGCAGGGGAGTCAGCTGACAACCTCTGCTGCTTTGTCACCAGGCCTTCTGCCCTCTTCCATGAGGCAGCTACACTCTAGGAAATGAGAGACACCCAGAGCCCGGTGAGGAAGACAGGACAGGCAGCCCACAGGTCTGTCACATCCCCAGGCTGATTCTCTGTTTTGTTTCCCACCCCCAGTGCCAAATGCTAAGCAACATTTCAGAGAGAGCTCTAAAAGGGAACAAGAACCTAGCCTTCCTTGAATCTCCCAAACGCATTTTCACATATACATAAAGGAGCTTTGGAGATCATTTAACTCAATCTTCTCATTATGGAAAAGAATTTGAGGCCCAGAGAGGTCAAGCAACATGACCAAGGTCATAAAGTGAATTAGACGCAGAGCTGGGACTAGAACCCAAGTCTTCTGCCTCCCAGCCCTCTGTTCAGTCTACTAATCACACTATTAGGAGAATTAGACTTGTGGTCCTGAATGAATGGGGCCAACTCTTTCCTCCATGAATGGGGGCAAGAAGGGCAATCTTTAAGGAGAGATGACCGCTGGAATTTCAGCTTTGCCCTTTGTTCTTCTTTCAGATGGGTTCTGTGTTTGACAGACTGTCTCCCCTCCACCTGCAGGGATCCCTGGAGTCCTGGGGGATTGGGGTTAAGATTCCTCTCTCCCAGAAAACATAGATCACTCTGAAGGCAGTTCCAAACTGAGGATGATCCTAAGATTATTTCTTCTTAGCTAAGACAAGAGCAAGTTGTTCTTAAATAAATAAGTATGAGAGTTTATTACATTCCGTCTGGGTGCTCAATGACTCCATCTCCCTTTTTCTCTCTGTTGACCTTCCAAGTAAACAGTTTGTTAGTGCAGAGGAGACTCAAACTCGTACTATCAGTAAATGAGAAAGGACTACAAAGTTTCTCTAGCCTGAACCCCCTACCCTCAGCCAGAAACCACCGCTACAACAGTTCTAGATTGACACTACCCTCAGCTTGAACGCTGAGAAGGATAAACAACTCTTCCTCCCTCTGTGATAACCCCTTCTGTTGCTGCACAGACCCAAGCAACAGGCATCAGCCATTCTGTGATGCCAGTTTTGCCCGTAAGGCCAAAACAAAGCAAGTATTTTCTCTTCTTTGCACCACAACTTGTGTCTTTGCTCACAACTTAGAGGACAAGCTGAAATAGATAGAACCATTCTTAACCCTCAAAGGCTGAGTGTCCTCTTGGTGGGCTAGACACGGCTGTTACTCAGTTTCATGTTCCCATACAATTACCAGGAGTCTTTACAGAACCCTTGCCCACCTCCCCTAGAGAAACTGAGTAAGGAAAACATTAGTGCCAAACCTGCCCATTTGCTTCTTGCCAGCAATTCTGGTAAAAGGTCTGACTGAGGAAGAGGCCAAACCCATCTGAGGTATTCTATAATTAGCTTCTTTCTTCCTCTCCTGCTTACTATTGAGGACTAAGATATTGATTGAAGATATTCATCAACAATTCCTCATTTGCCATTTCATTCCTTTTGGAAATCACATGTGAATTTCATTCAGTTAAAAAAAAATCAATTTCTTACTACATACCAGGTAACATTCTAAAGGATATAATAGTGAATGAAACAGAAGCCCTACTCTCATGAAGCTTACATTTTAGTAAGGACCACAAACATTAACTAATATTTAAACATTGTAACATCGGGAACTGATACGCACTGTGAAGGAAAGCAAAGCAAGGCAAGGGCAAAAGGTGATGGAGCTGCTATTGGCGAAGGCAGGCCTAGGAGGAGACAATGAGCAGAGCCTGGAGTGGAGTGAACGATTCCTCCTTGAAAATGTTTGCAGGGAGTGCTCTAAGAGGAAATGACTGCAAGAAAGCCCTGACTGATGTGCAGACGGGATCAACTAGAATGAGTTTAAGGTGACTTTTCATAGGTAGATATAATTTTCAAGGCAAGTGTTGCTGATAGCCAAGAAAATTTAACATGGGGGATATGAACAATGTAGTCGAACAATCTTACCTTTGTGAAACACTTTCTCACATATTATCTTTTTAGTGATCACAACAACCTCACAAGGTGGCTATCATTATCCACAACAATGTTACAGATGGGGAAACTGAGGCTGCAGTAAGTGAAGTGTCTAGAGAGTAGCAGAGCCAAGACTCTGGTGTTGTGACTCTGGTCAGTACATCAGTTTATATTAAGTACCCAGTTTCTTCACCAAATCACATAGTGTGGAGAAAAACACAAGGACATATGGGCTTGTAAATTTAACCTTAAATCTGAAACAATTTCCAATATTGGAGATTGATATTTCTTTGGTAATATGGCAGTGCACCATTTAGCTCTCTTCTAAGAGGACCTGCCAAAGGGAGCAGTTGACTGCCAGCCCCAGTTAGGGTCCTTGGGACCTGCCTCCCTGCTGATATCAAGGCCACACTTCCCCTGGGCTGTTTCTGGCTGGCAGCTGAGCAGAGCACTGTGGCGGGAACAAGTGCTCGCCCTGTCCTGCTGGATATAGGTTGCCTCCAACAAGCAGCCTTTGTATTCAGGGACTCCAGTGGACCTAGCCAAGATCCTCTGAGAAAAGTGCTGCAGTATGAGGAGCTGCAGTTCTTCCTTCCCTCTCTCCTATCACAGGTGGTAGGCCAGCACTGTGGTCTGAAGGCTGTCTGCCGTTTCCTGTTGCCACCCCCTTATCCTTCACAGTCTTTTCTCCCAGTACATCTCTAGCAAAACCAATCCCATCTTGGCATCTGCTTCTCAGAAGACCCAAACTGGCATAATTGCTAATTTAAGTGTTTTTTTTTTTATGAAAGGGCCAGATTATTAGTTCATTATATCTTTGTCTTTCTGGACTTGATATCCCAAAAGTAAAAGGAAAAAAAATGCTTTTTCGCAGTTATCAGTGTCAGACTTTGGCTTCATTAATTGTTGATTTGAACAAAAACATAAAGGGAATTTCTGACATTCTGCTGGTGTGAATCAAGGTGAGGTCTTGGCCTGAGTTCTGGTTTTTATTTTAGCAGTTGCCAATCTGCTTTCACAGGTCCTTATCTAAAGCAAACACCTCAGCTGTTTCATTTCCTGGCTGTAAATTTCAAGCTTAGAGCTAATATGAGTTGTCAATGTATATTCAAAAGTTTCTAAATGGTTATAGAAGATTGCTGGGAAGAAGTGCTACAGGCAATGGAGGGATCTGGACCACCACTGCCCAGCAGAAATGTAATGTGAGCCACAGAGGAAAATGCAGGCACTCCTCCCTGTATTGTGCGTTGCTTTATTGTGCTTTGCAGATACTGTGTTTTTTACAAAGGGAAGATTTGTGGCAGTCCTGCCCAAGCCTACTGGTGCCATTTTACCAACACCATGTCCTCACGTTTTGTCATTATGTCATACTTTGGTAATTCTCACAGTGTTTCAAACTTTTTCATTATTATTATATCTGTTTTGGCGATCTGTGATCAGTGATATTTGATGTTATTATTGTAATAGTTTGGGGGTGCTATGAACTGTACCCATAGAATACAGTGAACTTAATCGATAAATGTTATGTGTGTTCTGATTGTTCCACTGACCAGCCATTCCCTGTCTTTCTCCATCTCCTCAGGCCTTCCTATCCCCTAAGATACAATATTGAAATTAGGCCAGTTAATAACTCTACAGTTGCCTCAAAGTGTCCAAGTGAAAGGAAGAGTCATACATCTCTCACTTTAAGTCAAAAGCTAAAAGCAATTAAGCTTAGTGAAGATGGCATATCGAAAGCAGAGACAGACCAAAAGCTAGACCTCCTGCATTAAACAGTTAGTCAATTATTAATACAAAGGAAAAGTTATTGAAAGAAATTTAAAGTCCTACTGCAGTGAACACATGAATGATAAAAAAGCAAAACAGGTGTATTGCTGAGATACAGAAACTTTCAGTGGTCTGGATAGAAGATCAGACCAGTCACAACATTCCTGTTAGTCAAAGCCTAATCCTGAGCAAGGCCCTCAACATCAAGACAAGACCTTCCAGCAGCAAAAAGATCACAGCTCGCTAAAGGTCAGATGAGCATTAGCATTTTTTTAGCAATAAAGTATTTTTAAGTTAAAATGTATATATATATACATTTTATGTATATAATTATATAATTATATATATATTATATACACACATATATATATATAGAGAGAGAGAGACAGAGAGAGTTATTTTAGACATAATGCTATTGCACACTTAACACACTACAGTATAGTATAAACATAACTTTTATGTGCACCGGGAAATCAGAAAGCCATGTCACTCACTTTCCTGCTATATTCGCTTTACTGCAATAGCCTGGAACTGAACTCACAGTATCTCTGAGTTATGCCCAAGTAAGTAGCCACATGTCAAAAAGGAAGAAGGCCGCCAAGCACGGCAGCTCACTCCTGTAATCCTGGCACTTTGGGAGGCTGAAGAAGGAAGACTGCTTGAGCCCAGAAGTTTGAGACCAGCCTAGATAACAAGTGAGACCCTGTCCCTAATTAAAAAATAAAACTTTAAAAATGGAAATCAAAACAAATCAACTTCATTTTAATAATCTAATTATTACAGTGGTAATAATTAATTTTAATAATGGTTTATTTAACCTGATGCATCGAAAATATTATCATTTCAACATATAACCATATTTAGGCATTACTGGTAAAACATCTTACTTTTTTGTTACACAAAGTCTATAGACAAGCTACATTTCTTTCAATGCCCATTAGCCACATGTGACTAGTGGCTACCATGCTGCACAGTGCATATCTAGGTACTCCCGGGTTTGAGAAATAGTATTTGAATCTGGAGCAGCTGACAAGCTATTTCCTGCTGTTCCCCTAAACTGGTTATAGCGCAACACCTACCCCCACGGGAGAATTTGTCAAATCATTACCCAAGGGGATTTTTATTCAAGACTTTTTTCCCATTTGCTAGGAAATGTAAAATATTCATTTTGAAATAAAATATTCCTTGGATTGAGTTTTTAGGCACATTTCAGATATTAGCTCCCGTAGTTTCTTTAAATAAGTCTTTGTAGCTGATAATCAAGTGTGCAAAACTATGAGGCTCTTTTCTTTTTGCAAACAGGTCTGATTCTACAGCTCTAGCAGTTCCTCATTATATGAGTCTGATTTCTTCTGTCCCCTTCTCCAAAGTAGCAACTGTCCATCCTCTCCTGGCCATGTCTATTCTCAGCAGAAAATACCACTCATGGCCTTGACTAATGTAAGAAAGTACTATGAAATTCTAATTCTTTCAACTGGAATTATACGATTAAAACCTAATTCACATGAGGCAAGTATTGGGTATTTGCCTATGCATTTTCTCACTTAATTTTCAGCCTAATGTTATTATCTCTATTTTATAGTTTAAAGAAATTGAGTTCCTGAAAGCTAAGTTAACTTGCCCAGTGTCACATTGCTAATCACTCTACATTCCTTTAAAAGTTGGCATTGGGAGACCGATATTCTGGACCAATTTACAGGGTTGATGGCATTGTTAATTGATTCAGTCTTTTCTGAGATTAACTTGGCAATGTTTAACAGCAATAAAATGGTCCACGCCCTTGTATACAACTATTATGGAATTTGTTCTGAGAGAACAATATATGCCCGTCCTCCTGTATACTTTAAGCCATTTCTAGGCTAGTTTTAATATACTCATACATCAACTTGTGCAATGATGTTGATGACAGAGAAATATCCATGATCGCAAAAAAAAATTAAACACCCCAAACTTTTTCACTCATTTAACAAACATTTATTGAGCACCTGCTATGTGCTAAGCGAGAATTCAGCAGTAGAGAAGAAAATTAAAGAACAAAGATGATCACAACTTTCATGAAGAAGTTTCATGCGCAAATATCTTAAGAGTGTAACAGAGGAGTGAATAATGAAAGCCACATACATAACGTTGAATTGTCTAGTGTCTAGTAGCTACATTAAAAAGTTAAGAAAAAACAAGAAAAATTACTTTAAAGATTTTATTTAACCCAATATATCCAAAATCTTATTTCAACATATAATCAAACATAAGAAATCAATCAATAAGATAGTTTACATTCTCTCTTTCATATTAAGCCTTCAAAATCTGGTGGCTATTTTACACTTACGGGACACCTCAATTTGAACACCAAACTTTCAACAGAAATACTAAATTTATATTTACATTTTATAAAATTAACCATTAAAAAATAGATTCATATAACCAAAGTGTTCTAAACATATTTAAAAGTTTCCAAATAATTCAAATACCAAAAATATTTTTTTCTTTTTCTTTTTTTTTGAGACAGAGTCTTGCTCTCTCACCCAGGCTGGATTGCAATGGCATGATGTCTGCTGGCTGCAGCCTCCACCTCGCTGGTTCAAGCGATTCTCCTGCCTCAGCCTCCCGAGTAGCTGGAATTTCAGGCACGCACCACTATGCTCTGCTAAATTTTTTTTGTATTTTTAGTAGAGAAGAGGTTTCACCATGTTGGCCAAGCTGGTCTCTAACTTTTGATCTCAGATGATCCACCTGCCTCGACCTCCCAAAGTGCTGGGATTACAGGTGTGAGCCACCATGCCTGGACCCAATTTTCTTTTAATATTTGCATATACATTGGCCAAAATAGCTCATCCCTTTTTAGAAGAAAAAGTGTATCCATTTTAAATAAACTTTTGTCCAAGTTAGGAAAATTCACTAACTGTTGGATTACTTCAGTCTCACTGGCATGAATTCAAAGAGATATTATGTAAATAAATAGAAAAACAACTCTAAATGTATATGTCTTTCAGTTTTTCTTGTTTTTGCAACCAATTTACACAGTACTCCAGGACCCTCCAGACAGTACCGAAATCTAAGGCTGCACTTGTCCCTGATATAAAATGAAATAGTATTTACATACAACCTATGCACATCTCCCTGTATACTTTAAGTCATTTCTACGTTACTTAATACCTAATACAATGCAAGTGCTTGCAAATAGTTGTTTTATGTTGTATCGTTTTTAAATTCGTATGACTTTTTGTTGTTGTGTTATTTTTATTCTCTCCAAAATACTTTCTATTTACAGTCCATTGAATCTGCAGATGGCATTGTAAGTTGGTTCAACCTGAGAATACAGGCCATCTGTACTTTCTTTTTGGTTTTTAAATTTTGTTTTCTTGTGGCAAGAACACTTACCATGAGATCTATCCTCTTAGTAGGTTTTTGTTTGTTTTTTGTAGAGAAAGACAGATTCTGGCTCTGTCACGCAGGATGGAGTACAGTGGTATAATCATAGCTCACTGCAGACTTGAACTCTTAGAATTAAGAGATCTTCCTGCCTCAGCCTCCTGAGTACCTACAGCTACAGATATGCACCACTGCACCTGGCTAGTTTGTTGTGTGGTTTTGGTATTTTGGTATTTTGGGGTTTTTGTTGTTGTTGTTGTTGTTTTGGGGGGGTTGTTTTTTTGTTTGTTTTGTAGAGACAAAGTCTTCCTGTGCTGCCCAGGTTGGTCTTGAACCCCTGGTATCAAGTAATCCTCTTACTCCAGCCTCCCAAAGTTCAGGATTGCAAGCATGGGGCATGCACCTCGCCCCTGTACTTTCAGTTACAATTTAAATCTTCTGTAATTGATTTATGATGGAAAAAAGATGTAAAATTGTTATCATTGGTTTGGATTATGAAAGTCTTCAATTTCAACATAAATTCTTGTGCCTTTCTAATTAGGTCACAAATAAGTTTTTCCTTTACTTGGAAATTCAAATTTAGCTTGTTCATATGCAGTGTAATACTGATGAGAAAACACCAATCACACTGCCATTTTGTGTCTTTGATTATTGACTATTTGGCAAGCATTCCTTTTGTTTCAAGAAAATCTTGAATTGGACCTAACAATACAGCAAATCTTTGTAAAACTCTTCCACAACTCAATCAACCAGTATTGGCAAAGAAAACAGGATCATTAAATTCGTCATCTTCTATTTCTTTCAACAGTTCCACAAACTGGTGATGATTCATAGCATTTGCACATACATTGAACAATCTTAACAATCGCATCCATAATGATTTTCATAGTCTCCTTCAGAAAACTAAGCACATGAAGTTTCAGTAATATGTATTACATCATGGAATTAAGAATGAAAGGAAACATCAATTTCTTATTTCAACAAAATTCCAATAAATCTAAATTTTTTAACTGATGTGGCCAGATCACAGTGAATCATAATAGAAACTAATTTTTTCATATCTTGATGAAATTCTTTGATAGATATAAGAGATTCAAAGATATTCATGCTTTGAATTTAAGTTTTTAGGGCACAAATTGACATTTCTTTGTAAATTTGGAAGTCATTTGAGAAAACACATCTCTAAGTGCTAAGTGGACAGTGTCTTCTACAGCACTGAGCTCACCTAAAGCTAAAGAAAAGTACTTGCAGTTTTTCAAATTTGAATCAATTTATCTCTGATATTATTAAATGTTCCTATATTCTACTAACAACTGTTTGGTGGCTTAATCGAAGATATTTCAGTTTTTGTAAAATGGTATTATTAGTCTTTTCCTTTATCATTTCCAACAAATTTTCATAACTGAGATATTTTAGTTTTTGTCCACCTAAAATTGATTCTTCTTTTGTTCAAGAATACAAGCCATTTGATAGAAAACCAAAGTCACACACTCAGATAATGCTGAAAAATTTTTTTAATTTGTATTGAACATTTACTTCTTATTTCAGGTGTCTGAGCTCATTGATTCTTTTTTGGCTGTTGGGAGGAAAGTTCTTATCAAATTCCCTATGCATTTGCTGCAAATTTCTCTGAATATTATTCATTGTATTATTTTTAAATGTTTTATACAATAATAGCTTTTTCATTTTGCTCTGCCATAGCAAACTGAAACTGCCCTGAAGTCTACAATTTGCTTTAATCTTTTTTTTTTTACTGTTCCAGTCACAGTACTAGCTTCTGCTTATCTGCACCTATACTTCTGTGTATCTACACTTATTTAACTAGAAAACTAACTTAATAATATTACAATTAAATGTAATAATGTTTAAAAGTGTAAAGTTATTACTAATTATGATTTACAATGTAACTCATGTTGCCTGCATAAATTTTCAAATAAACACAAGTTACATCAGATACAAAGAAAGAAATCATTCAAACTGAATTAACTGCCTGGCACCCACTAGATCAGTGAGCTGTTTGTGTTGACTACAAGATCTTAGGCAATGTAATGTAATATCCTATCAAAACAATAAAGTTGTGTTTAACAGAAAAATATTTGATACCGCTTCAGATTTTACCTTAGATTAATTTAAATAAAATTAATAATTCTGTTTCTGAGTCACCCTAGCCACATATCAAATGCTCAGTAGCTACCGTGACTGGTACTAGATGGCCCAGGTCTGGTGAGATGCAGGGAGAAGGGCCAGGCCAGTGAGTAGGACCTTCTGCTTCCTTGAGGTTCCGGGAATTTGGAGGGGAGAAGCAGCATTTTGAATGAGGCTTTTGGCAGCCCCTTCATTTCAACCATGGTGGCTCCACTTTTAGGTTTTACTTATTGGAAGTCCATTTAAGATTTAGTTGGAAGAAAGTGTTTCACTGTTTTTCTTTAGGAGTTTGAAACCAACCATGGATCCTCTATTCCCTTGCTCCTCTGAGAGGCAGAATCTCAGCATGGTGTAGAAAGGTAGGGTCTCGGCCCCACTCTAGGTGATTCATATAATTCATGATTCATGTGTGCACTAACGTTTGGACTACATGGTTTTTTTCAGCCCCGTGATCTCCTTTCTCTATGATTCTCACACTTACACACACACACCCACACACAGTGTGTTTTACTGAGGAATTAGCCCATCATGATACCATAATCAAACCCTGACATTTCAGAAGCAATCACAAATCGGGGACTGCAGCCCTTCACACTTCCTTTCAGCAGCTGTGACTCATGCGGAGTTCCAGGATCCTGAATTATAGCCCCAGCCCTTCCCTCACACTCCTGCAATTGCTGTGCCTGACGGAGCCCCAGAAGCACCATTTTTGATAGACTCTCCATCAACTTCACAGAGGGAATGTGGTGAATGTTTAAAAGAATGAACCCTGGAGCCAAGTTGAACACACTGAAATCCCAGTCTACCGTTCCAGCTCAGTGGCCTTATGAATGCTTCATTTGTCTCATCTATAAAATGGGAATAAGAATAGAATGTGCATAAAGGGCTGTTAAAATGATTAAGTAAGCTAATGTAGGTAAAGCATTCAGAATAGTGCTTGGCACATAGTAAACACTATGTATACCATATAAAAACCAATCAGCCTCTGCATATCTTTCACAATTTTTAATATGAGGAAAATGAAATTATTTACAGTATTTTCCTTAAATAATTTCCTATCTCTGGGCAAAGGAAAGATTTACCTGCTATAAACAGCTCATCAGAAGTGTTTTAAATGTTTGAATAAATGAGTGTATGAATAAACAAATAATGGATTAGAATGGGATGATGATGGGATGCTCAAACAAGCTCAGAATTCCTGCACTGTCTTCCAATCTTGAGTCCTTCCTGTGAACATAACTTTGTTTTATCTGGTTTTATTCCTCCTGGCTGTTAACCTCTGAGCTTTCCAAGAATCATTTGAGTATAACTTCAAAAAATGCTTTTCATAATTGAAAAGATTCCAAGCCTACTGTCAGCAAAGCTCCCAGGCCAAGCAAAAGCAAAGCTAAGGGTTTTTATTTATTTATTTATTTATATAAAGTCAGAAGATTGGAATGCAAAGTGAGACAAAAGTACAAAATAAAAAATATTAACAAAGAGAAGGCCGGAGACACTTCACTGGAGCTTTAATGTCACCTTATTAAAAGAACTTTCATTATTCCTTCTCATTATTCTTCCCTAAGTAGCCCTAGTGTAATTCAGCTTTCAATTTCCTCTAATGGGTTCATGATGGCCAAAATGAGGGAAATCCCTCTTCCGTGTAATTTGCCCAGGTCTGAGGAATCCAATGTCAGGTGTGATGCAGGGCAGGTGGGAGGAAGATTGGGAGGGATTCTCTTTCAATGTACACACTTATTCTGAACCATCTCCTGGAAAAAATTCTGCACAGAAAGAAGTTGGAGATCCCTGGCTCCTCTCTCCAAATTTCCTGAGAAAATTGCAAAGTAGATTATCTCTGGAAAATAAGGTAAGAATATGAGAAAGAAGGCTTGTTGCTGAGAACAAGAGATTGGATAGGAGAATGGAGTTAGGCTGTAATGTTTTAAATCTATTTGCTGGAAGCATGAAGGCTTCCCGGAGCTAGAACTGAGAAAATGCACCAGGTAATCTGAAATGATCATGGTCACAGAGCTTGGCTCACCAAAGCCTCCAAACTCCCACAAGGATGAAGCAGGGCATATGCTAGCCCCAAAGCTAGAAAGATTTCCTAACCCATCTTTTTTTTATAGTGTCCTACTAGGCTGTAAGCAATACAAGGGCAGGGACGCATGTCTTTGTCATCTGTATATTCTCAGCTTCTGGTACAAAACACATAGGACATATTCTGAATGCTTATGAATAAATGTGAGAACCAAACTTACCCTTCCTAACACAAAGAATGGACTCAGACACCCAACGAACAGCAGAAGTGAGACTTTTTAATGACGGTCTTACAAGATTGGTGGCTGGTGGGCAGACACTCCCAGCATAGATTTCAATAAGCAATTTTCCCCTAGTGCGCAGGTCCCTCCCCTGGTTCCTCATAGGCTGAATACTATGGGGGTCACGATCTTCCGAGACGTCACCTATTGATTGTTGAGTAGGGGCTTTAGGTGTTTTTTTTAAGCGTTGTCTTGCTGCTTTTTGCTGCTGCCCACAATGCATTGCAATCCTAGTTAACACAGGGGCTTTTCAAGTATTTGAGTTATGACCTAGGTATTTGAGTAGGCTGATAAGAAAAGACAAAGTGAGCTATTTTGCAGGCTAGTAAACTTTCATTTTAGACTGAAATTTTTTAGTTTGTGTGAAGGAAACTAAGGAAGGGGTGCCCGACAAGCCCGCATTGACTATCCAAGCAGGGGCCTAGTGTATCCTGTTTCTTCTGTAGTTTGCTGACCTAAGCCAACTCAAGGCACTTGATGATGGAAATGGACCACTGTATATTGTATTTCCTTCCATAAATAAATAAGTCCATAGGCAAACCCTCAAGTAGTGTTATAGGTAGTTAGGCAAGAGCGTGGCAGGAGCAGGCTCTATCCCCCTCCACAACAAATGTCAGGTGATGGCTTGGCAATGATCATATTACCTCTCTAAAGGTGATAAATTGGCAACCAGCCAGGAGAGGACATTTTCTGATGGTCCATACCTTTTAACATTAAAGTGTTATTTAAAGACAGACCCCAGGGAGAAGAAACTTCTTGGACATTCGCATTAGAGACAAAAATGGCAAAAAGTATGATCTTCCAGCTACGCTCCACCAGAAAAAGGAAGAAAGCCTCAGATGGGCATGCATAAGACTTCCTAAACACACTGGGTGTGCTCACTTTACAAAAAAATACAAAAATTGGCCAGGTGTGGTGGCACACACCTGTAGTCCCAGCTACTTGGGGGCTGAAGTGGGAGGATCACTTGAGCCCAGAAGGTCAAGGCTGCAGTAAGCTATGATCATACCATGGCACTACAGCCTGGCTAACAGAGTGAGACCCTACCTCCAAGAAAAAAAAAGAAAAGCAATTCAAGTGGATATTTTTTAGTGGACCCTACAATGCCGCCCCAGATCCTTTTTTCAGGAATGAAAGACCTTGTCCCCTAGCTTCTGAAAGTGCCATGGAGGCCAGCCCCAGCAGTCAGCCATTGGAGAGGTGCCTCGGCTGCACAAAAAGTCCCCTCCTCAATGTCAAGTCATATCCCTGCTTGACACAAGGGTATAAATGTCAGGCTCTCCAGTCTTAGGATAGTTCTGCAGGGTCACCCCATCTTTAGACATTCCCACAGAGTCCCTGCTACAGCTAGCCTGAGACTACCACACGCAGACAGTCCCTAAGAAACTTACCAGAGGCCAGTATCTGTCTCAGACTGCTTCTCACACAACCCAGAAATGAGACGCACATTTTAAAAGAAAGGAAGTCCCACACAGTGCTCCTTCAGAGAATCTAGCTTACAGAATTCATGACATAAGCTTCTTTTGATTTTAGTGGGCTGACTCTCCCATTGACACGTCTGACAAAGGAAGACCCCACACACATATACCTCTGTATTTACTAGATTATAATTAAAACTTCCCAGAATTGTCATGTTCATCATTACTGTACAACAAACGAGAGGAGTAGGTAATTCAACAGAACCCTTTTTCATTTTGCCAATCATTAGGTGAAAAATCGGTTTTCACAGTGTTCTTTTAATTGGCATTTTCCCAAGGACTACGGGATGAGAATGTTCTTAAGTGTTTATTTTATTACCTATTCATACACTTTTGCCCATTTTTCCTTTTGTTTCACCTTTAATTTTTCTCATTAATTGATAGTAAATGTTTGGATATATGTTGCTTTCTTGACTTTTTAAATGGTGAGTTTCATCCCTTTTAACACATTATGTGTTGCTTTTTTACGAATTACTTTAGTTTTAGTTTTAAAACTCCACATACACAGAAGCATATAAAGAAGAAAATAATAACTTCAAATGTTTCCACTTTGAAGTTCTTAATTTTTCCCTGCAATTCTTTCATTCTCAATTTCCATGATTCAGATAATCTTACACTGAACTTTACATATGGTTTTGAATTCCTGCTTTTTTACGTAATATCCTATTATAAGCATTTCCCTAGCCCCTTATAAAGCCTTAATAAACACATGTTTATCAAATAACAAACTATTATTTAATTTCATTCCTTCAGAAGTATCAGATATGTGATTCATTTCCAATTTCTACCTATTATAAATAATACTATTGAGAGCTTCATGTGCATAAATATGTTTGCATTCCTAGTTGTTTCCTTACATTCTCAAGAGTAAAACTGAGGTAAACATATAAACATGTTTTTAAGTGAAAGCAAGTTTATTAAGAAACTAAAGGAATAGGCCAGTCACAGTGGGTCACACCTGTAGTCCCAGCACTTTGGGAGGCCTAGGCAGTCAGATCACCTGAGGTCAGGAGTTCGAGACGAGCCTGGCCAACATGGTGAAACCCCGTCTCTACTAAAAATACCAAAAATTAGCTGGGTGTAGTAGTGAACACCTGTAATCCCAGCTACTCAGGACGATGAGACAGGAGAATCGCTCAAACCGGGGAGGCAGAGGTTGCGGTGAGCCAAGACCACACCATGGCACTCAAGCCTGGGCAATAAGAGTGAAACTTCATCTCAGGAAAAAAAAAGACAGAAGGAAAGTAAAGGATTAGAGAATGACTACTCCATAGGCAAAGCAGTGGCATAGATCACTGTTTCTCATTTTTATGGTTATTTCTTGACTATATACAAAACAAGGGGTGGATTATTCATGAGTTTTCTGGGAAAGGGGTGGGCAATTCCTGGAACTAAGGGTTCCTCCCTATTTTAGACCATGTAGGATAACTTTCTGACATTGCCATAGCATTTGTAAATTGTCATGGCACTGGTGGGAGAGTCTTTTAACATGCTAATACATTATAATTAGCATATAGTGAGCTGTGAGGATGACCAGAGGTCACTCCCATCACCATGCTGATGTTGGTGGGCTTTGGCCAGCTTCTTTACTGCAAACTGTTTTACCAGCAAGGTCTTCATAACCTGAATCTTGTGCCAACCTCCTATCCCATCCTGTGGCTTAGAATGCCTAGCCTCCTGAGAATACAGCCCAGTAGGTCTCAGCCTTATTTTACATACCCTCTATACGACACGAAGTCACTCTGGTTCCAATGCCTCTAACATTTCCCCCTGCCCTTTTATAAGAGAACCCTTAATTCTAAGGGTTGTAGAGGGACGAAGATCCATCTTCTGAACTTCTTCAGGCTGAATAGGGTGACGATGTTCCTGCCTAACTATAAGGGTCTCTTGTATTCAGGGTAGAGAGGAGCTCAGTCAGAAAGCGTCGGTATATCAAGGGCCACTCATAACTCTTGAGTTCTGACAAAAGGTGATATCCACAGTTGGCCAATCATTGCTGCAATCTATTTCCTTTGGGTTGGGGGTCTCTGTATCATTCCTTCCTGGTTTGCCAGAAAGATGTTACCAGAAAGGGGTCTAGATCCAGACCCCAAGAGAGGTTCTTGGATCTCACACAAGAAAGAATTTGAGGCAAATCCACAGAGTAAAGTGAAAGCAAGTTTATTAAGAAAGAAGGAATAAAAAATGGCTACTCCATAAACAGAGCAGCCAAAATATAGAAACATTTAAAGGCTTTTGTTATATACCCGAACTCAATTTGAGGACTCATTTGCAAACCAGTGTTTTACATCCGAAAAGAAATACTGCAGTGAAAGCATTACACTCAAGCTTGTCCAGGCTTTGGTGGTTGTGGTAGTGTCTTGGGTTATTCAGTTATGCAAACATATATTACATTTACTGTCCACAAGTGACTATTTTAGGCACGCAAGGGATGTGAATAAGGGTGACAGGATTCTGGCCTCAAAGATCAAAGGATCTGGGAGAAAGATGAACAATAATTCATCAGCTGTGACACACAAAAAAAGTGAAACAGATCCTCGACAAAATTCTAAGTCAGTGTGTAGAGGGGGAACGTGGTAAAACGAGGCAGTTGGGAAGATAAATTGTTATACTGTGGTTTCAAAAACACTCTAATGGGCACTGGGGCCTTTTTTTAATAATCAATACTAGCAGTACTGTACACTTATACCAAGTCTAGGATTTGGAAAGTGGTATGAGGATTTCCCATAATTTCCTAGGTTTATGGGTTTTGCAGCTTCACTTTTATGAACTCCTGTTGGTCACCACTTGTTTTCTTGGTTACCAAGTCACTGGCATGCAGCCTCCATGTTTTTCTGGTAGAGTTTCATTTTATAGCAGCCCATTCTGCACCAGGGGCTTTGGGACTGCACTGTGTCTTCAAGGCAGGGGCTCACAATCATTGCTGGCTTAGGGTATTTGCAACTTGCCCCTGGAGGAGGCTCTAGGGGTTGGTGAGAGACCTGCCTTGCTGGCTTCCAGCAGCACATGGTTTTTCCCCTACTCAAAAGCTGAAGGGACTTTCTGTTGGTCCAACCTGAAGACCCTGACCCAGCAACGGATGGACAAAAGCACTCAGATACAGATATCCTGTGAAAGAGTGGGCTAGTGGACCAGGCCACTCACAGACACCCAGGAAGGTGCTGTAAAGAGTCAGCAGCCGAAGCCCTAAGAAGCCAGCCTGTGCCAGCCTTTATTTAGTACAGATTTAATGACAAATGCCTAAAGCAAACACCATTTGTGGGTAATTAACTTCACCGCCCCCCGCGCCCCAAATAGACAGCAGTCATGCACCTACGGATATTCAAAGACAGGTCTTAGGACCACATAAGTAAACAAGCTCTTTAGATAAACTCCCCTACATTTCTTTGTATCTGCTCTACAGCTATTTGCTCAAGGACAGATGATTAGGCTGCCTTCAACCATAACCTCTTTCCCAAGCCTTTTGCAAAAACCTCCCAGCCTTCCAAGGACAGTTTCCTATAATTTCTGGCATCCTTTTCGTACAATTTCTCCCCCACCCTAACTGCACTCCTACAGCCTTCAACACCACACCCAAACCTGAACAACTTAAAGACAGTGCTATTTGACGGCCCTAGAGTCAGAAGTTCTGAATTTGACCTTTGGTTTCGCCACTTAGCAACCATCTGGCCTGGACAACCTGCTCACACCTCTCACCTTTCTTTCCTCAACTGTAACACAGAGCCAAGAAGGATCATGGAACAACAAAAAGACAATGAATAGGAAAACACTTAAGAGGAAACTGTCTTTGAAATATCGACATTTATTATGGTTTTAAAATCTAAATAAAAGATTTTGTAGTCCTCCTCTCTGAACAAAATGTGATGTCCACAGTGGGGGCAGTGGCGCACACTGATATATTATTTGTCAATTTTAAAATGCACGGTTTAAAGTGATGTGACAGAGAACCATTTTTTGAGCTTCATTCTGTCCCTGGAAGTCAGACTTTGGTTAGTTAAGAACACATTTGATCACATGGCTAAGGTTTTAAAAGTTAAGGGGAAATAGGCCGGGTGCAGTGGCTTATGCCTGTAATCTCAGCACTTTGGGAAGCTGAGCAGGTGGATAACCTGAAGTCAGGAGTTCAAGACCAGCCTGGACAACATGGCAAAATCCTGTCTCTACTGAAAATATAAAAATTTAACCAAGCATGGTGGCACACATCTGTAGACCCAGCTACTTGGGAGGCTGAGACCTGAGAATTGCTTGAACCCAAGAATTGTGCCATTGCACTCCAGCTGGGCAGCAGACTGACACTACATTTCAAAAAAAAAAAAGTTAAGGGAAAACTTGGAAGGCAGGCTAAGTGGGAAAGTTTCTTGAGGGTTTACAAGCTGATACCAGGCTCCTCTCCTTAACTACAAAGACTTCCAAGCCATCAGCAGTTACCTTCCACTCCTTGGTCTATAAAAGGGGCATTCAGATGTTGACGTGGTTGGTGGAGGAGCAGATGATCAGCCAGGCTTCTGGACAAACGAAGCTCAAAGGAGCAGAGAGTTTCAAACAAGAGCTTCTATTTTGTGAGCCTAAGAAGAAATCTGCAGACTTGTTCTATCCCACTTTCACCGGATAGGAAAAACACACATAAAACATGTAGTTTCTATACCCACCACGTGAACAAAATATTACCAAGTGATTTACTTAGGCACACTTGGAAGCCAACTCAAAGAGCATACGCTTTCATCCAGAGGAGCTCAGAGAAGAGAGCAAAGGGATTAGAACATGCTCCCCAATCCGTCTCTTCACCCCATCACCACCCAGCCATGTCATCTCTTCCACCACAGCCCTCGAGAGCAAGACTGAGGCCTCCATCCCCACCCCTCTCTCTCCATCCTCACGGACAGGCAAAGGCCAGGCTAAGGAGGTACTGCTACTGCATGGATCAGCTTCCCTGGCTGTGCACCCCACGCCACTGCCCGTCTGCCTTCACGGATCCTCCCCTGAGCTTAGCAACCTCTGGAGACCCCTACCTATTCAAGAGTGAAGCCCAAGTCCCCACACCTGATGTCTTCCAAGCACTCCCACCGGCCACTACACAGTGCCCAGCCCCCAGCTTCGCTCTCCAGTGAGTCTTCCTCTCATGGCTCTTCCCTACAGATCCTCTTTCTACCTGCAGTCCTGAGATCCCCACGCCTGCCTGCACTTGAAAGAGGGTCCAGGCAATTCCCAGGACACCCTATATATAACTCAGCTCCTGCTCTGTGAATTCTTAGCCCTGGTCAGGGGCATGCAGAGCCCTGCCTGCTCCCTGCCCAAAAGAAATGGTATGGTTAGAGAGTCTGCACAGTGAAAAGGGTCAGCGCAAGCTGCAGTGGCAAATCCATTGGGTAAAAACACTTGATTAAGTGGAAATAACAATGATGATAACAGCTAGCGTTTTCAAGGGCGCTTTCCTATTCATGTGCTTTCACTTCCATCATCCCTCTGACTCAACACCATTCAGTGGGGAAAGGAAGCAGGTGTTTGCTCCATTTTACAGACAAGAAATGTAAAACTGGAGGAAGTCAAGCGGCTGCAGCAGAACCCAAAACTTGGGGGGTTTTGATACTCGAGGCCTCGTCAGCTTCTGGCAATGAAGAGCAAGCACTGGCAGGAGCAGGGAGCTTACGCCTGCCCCGCTGGCCTCCATCCAAGTTCCAGGCCACCCTGCACGGCACTGGCAGCCAGCAAAGATAGCAGGCACACCTGTAAGAGACAGCGCCTCACCCTCAGCACTGCACCCCTCAGCAAACTGGAGTGTGTTGTAAAACAGAATGCCCCAGAGAACAATGTGGAGGTTGGCATCCTGATTAGAGATTTCTATGGAGTAAGGAGTGGTTACCACTAACAACAAACCATAAAGGCCGAGCTGCAAGAGTTATGACCCTCTATCCTCCCGGAAAGCGGTAAAACCACACTCCACATCCTCTGGACTGGGCACAAATGGATGGCCGGTATTGATTATATGACAAAACACATCAGCCACAAACATGCCCCGCTGCGTTTCCCTCTGCCTCTCCCCCACACACTAAGGCAGGTTTCGCCACGTGTGGTTGGTTCTTCTTTCTTCCAACAAGTGGGAAGAACCTAGTCTGGAAGGTGGCTCCTGCCAAGAGCAGAGCCAGCACATGGCCCTGCAACTGGAGGCCCTGAGCAGCTGTCCATAGTGAGGGAACTGCACCAGATAAAAATGCTAGAGCTGTCCTCTTCGGCATAAGGAAAGGAGCTAGGGTCTGGATGCGGTGGCTCACACCTGTAATCCCAGCACTTTGGGAGGCCAAGGCAGGCAGATCACTTGAAGCCAGGTGTTCGAGACCAGCCTGGCCAACATAGTGAAACTTTATCTTTACTACAAAGGCAGAATTTTTTGTATAAAAATAGATCACCATTCAGGTCCTGGAAGCTCTCTTAAGTCCCGGGATCCAGAGTCAGGACCCTTTCTCTTTCCCCCATTATACAACCACTCACCTGCACACACACACACACACACACACACACACTCTCTCTCTCTCTCTCTCTCTCTCTCTCTCTGC
>NW_022436977.1:7006628-7157916 GCF_009761245.1 Sapajus apella | reverse complement strand
GCCACCTCAACACTTCTTTGTGACAAGAAGCCAAAGCCTCCAGGCTTCCCAAAGCATCAACAGGCCTGCTTTTTATGGGACCATTTAGGCTGTGATCAGCCCAGAAGTGCAGAGGTCTTTTGTGGGTAACAGAGCCCAAGGTACCTTAGCCACCTTCAGTATCAGATGTCTTTCCAGGAAGGGCCAGCCCCTCCCATCCAATCTTACTCTCATCTCACATCGTGCATGGAAAGCCTTCATATGAGACTTCACATCTCTGGGACTTTCCACAGCAGGAGGCCAATCCAAAGCCAAGAGTTTCCTTCTTTCGTGTTATTTCATGACATAAAAGAAAGCGCCCACCCAGGGAGCTAGAGTCTGAAAAATATGCATGTTCCCCTACATTAGCATCCCTTTGATCTGTAGGGATGCAGAGGGAGGCATACTGCATGAGTTTGTGCTGGCAGCTTCATCCCTTCCAGTTCATTGCCTCCTTCCTGCTTCGAGGACATAGATTCTCACACATACCTGGAAACCAGGTAAGCATGTGGACGAGCGAAATATATGCCTTCCGGAAGCCCATTAGCAATCAAGCCCTGGCATCAGAGCTAAACCCTTGTTATCACAAACACAGCTCCCTGTGCTTATATTTCACAGCGCTGGAAAGAATTCTAGAATTTTCCTACTGAATGATATCTGAGAGCATCATTTTACAGGTCAGAAAACGTAGGGATTCATTTCTCAAAGTATAATCTTGTGGCCAGCAGCATCGGTACCACCTGTGGGCAGATTCTTCAGGTCCCTCCACCCCAGAGTGGCTGAAGCTGGATTCGCAGTGGAAAGGCCTAGGAATCTCCATTTTAAACACACCCTCTAGGCAATTCGTGTACCTGACAATGGTCTAGAAGTACAGCTGGCGCATACAGTTCTGAGACCATAACAATAATTACCACCACAATATTGAGGAGACATCAATCTGGACACCCCCAGAGGCTCTTCTCTCCATTTCAAAGCTTAGCAAGGAGCTGGAGCAGCAGTCTGTGCTAACCAAGGAAGATTCTCTGTTCCTGGTCACAGAGTCCCAGAGGTGCCACTTCCTCAACCAGGGATCTCCACTGATCCATAGAGGCCCCCTGCCCTTCAGTCCCCATTACAATAAGAATCGTGCTCTTGGAGCTCTTTCTATGGTGTAATAGTCCTGCAAGTTCCAGACCAGATGTGCCTCTCATTTTCTTCCTCCAACAAATACATATTGAAGGAGCTCTGTGCCAAGCATTGTGCTAGCACAGATGATGAGAAAATGGCATGGCATCCAAAAGTGGGGCTCAGTATAGAAGAGCCTGAGAATTGCTTCTCTAGCCCACAGGTTAGAGATTAGGTTAGAAAAGCCTTGAGAATTGGGTACCTCCCAGAAAGGAGGTAGAAAAGGAAAGAGCTCCTCTCCAGGGAGGCCCTGAAGGGAGTATCAGGAAACACGACCTTAAAAGGGTCCTAAAACTGTGTCTCATGACCTTGAGTATGGCCTCCATCTCAGAGAGTAAATCGCACTAGGAATGGTGGCCAATGTGGAAGTGCCAACATGTCTACTTTCCTGCTGTCTAGCCAGCAGCACAGCAGCCATTTAAGACACAGAATTGCTTGCAGCCTGTCTTCCCTAAAGTCCAAGTCGAGTCAGCCTCACCCACATCTACACAACTGCAAGCCTCCTGGTAACCCCTACCATACACACACACACACACACACACACACACACACACACACACGCGCGCATATACACTCACACCCAAGTAACCCAGAGCCTGCTGCTGTGATCAAGGACTTCTGCACAGACCTCCATTCTTCCTCCTCCTCCAGTCTCATGCCCATCCCCATGTCCCCTATTTGGGGAGTTAGGTTTCTGCCTAACATGACTGCTCTGGCACTGCACTCTCCGGAGTCTAGAGATCTATCCCCAAGCTGGTAGTTGAGGTCTGCTCCCAGGGGACTCTGGCACCACCTGCCTGCCTGGTTCCCTTGGCTGTCCTGGCTAATGATGAGAGCAAGGGCTTCAGAGTCAGACAGGCCTGAGCTACAACCCCATGTCCACCACTTCCTAGCTGTGTTACGTTCAGCAATTTTCTTAATCTCTCTAAACCTCAGTTTCCACTCTGTGACATAGGAAAAATGAGGCCTACCTTGCAGGTTACATTGTGGATTAGAGATCACCTTCATGACACCAACTATCACATCTACATCGCAGGTGCTGAATACATGGTGGCTACTGGTCTGTGTCCCCTGGGTCAAATAACCTCTCTATATCTCCCCAAAAAAAGACCCAGGTATTGGGCTAAATACTCATTAAGCTCCTACTATGTGCCAGGCACTTTTCTAGGCACTGGAAATGTGCCATGAACAACACATAATTCCTGTCCTCATGAAAGAAATGATTATCCGTAATAAGAGAGATAAAGTGCTTGTACTCATTTTCTAGGGCTGCCATGATAAAGTTCGGTAAACTGGGTGGGCTCAACAACAGAAACTTATTGTCCCACAGTAATGGAGACTAGAAATCCGAACCCACGTGCCAGCAGGGCTGCTTTCCTCTGAGGGCCGTGAGGGAGAACCTGTTCCCGCCCCTCCCCTGTTTTTTGTAATGACTGACATTCTTTGTCTTGTAGACGCATCAGCCCGTCTCTGCCTCCATCTTCACATGGTGTTTTCCCCGCATGCATGTCTGTTTCTGTGTACGAATTTCCCCTTTTGGAAGGACACCAGTCATATTGGATTAGGGTCCATCCTAATGATCTCATTTTAATTTGAGTTACTGGTGTTTCTATTTCAACATCTCTTTCCAGGAGGAAAAAATTCAATCGATAATGGTGTCCCTTTCTGTCCATTTGATTTGTGAGTTGAGTTGATTCCACACAGGAATCCTTCTAATCCGCCTTAATCTCCTGGAATTAGAGGTATCTAGCAAGCTCAGTGCCTTTAAAGGCTATCTCCAAAAACCACCTCTGTCTCTCTTTCATCTGCTCTCAAGAAGGGAAAAGACCCCCAGCATGGACCTTTCCCTGTCTCAAAAGAGAGACTACATGAACCTCCACAGGGGCTCAGGTCATAGCCCAAGCTTCTCTTCCCGGGTCTCCAGCTCAAGCCACCTGCCCACCACACATGGTGCCTGATACATGTGCCTGCACCCCAGGCACTAGACAAAGAGTCACTCTGTGCACCCCGTATTTCCTCCTACTCAGTCATCTTATATAAATGGAGAAAGTATCTCTTTGTGAAATTAACTGTCTCCTGCAGTTTAACTTGAAAGAATGTTTACACATTTGGCCCTAGGGAATCATAAACACCTTGCAGCATATGTTAACAGTTACTACATAACACTGTTCATTTTTAGGATCTAAAATTACAAAGTGTTCCCACCAGGATTCTCCTCTAGTGGTTAAAAGACTGATGGGTTTGGTTTTCCTCGTCAGGCCTCAGAGGAATGACGTTATTGGTTCTGGCTTGTCCCCTTCAAAAAAACCCAACATCTCCTAGTAGGAAAAAGCAGAGGAGCCAGCCACCAGGAGCAAGTCTTATTGCAAAATGTCCAGAAATGCGCAAATAGAGGAAGAGTCAGTTACTAAAACTGATCAGGGGTTGCAAGGAGGAAGGGATGAATACGCCATGCATAGGGACATTTGGGGCAGTGAAGCTACCCTGTATGATAGTGGCCGATAAGTGTTATTATACATTTGTCAAAACCCACAGAATGTACATCAAGAAGGAACCCTAATGTAAACTATAGACTTTGAGTGATACAGATGTGTCGATGTGAATTTACCAGTTCTAACAAATGTACCACTATGGTGTGGCTTGACAGTAAGGGAGGCTGTGGATATGTAGAGGCTGGCAATACATGGAAAGTCTCTGTGCCTTCCTCTCAATTGTATTGTAAACCTAAACTGCTCTAAAATACAAAGTGTAATTTTTAAAAGTCAATTATTATAAAAGAATGACAATCAATAGCTTTGGTTTAAAACAATGGTTTCTAAGTACTGGTGAGTAAGCCTGAGTGAACCTGAGATGCATTTAAAATACAGACACCTGGAGCCTACCTCCAGATCCCCTACCTACTGCCTCAGTCTGTGTGTGCTTCTCTAACAAAACACCCCAGACTGGGTACTTTATAAAAAACAGAAATTTCTTTCATGGTTCTGGAGGCTGGGAAGTCCAAAGTCAAGGTGCCAGCAGGTTTGGTGTCTGGGGAGGGCCCCCACTCTGCTTCCAAGTTGGCACCTTGTTGCTGCATCTTCCAAGAGAAGGAACACTGTCCTCACATAGCAGAAGATGGAAGGGAAAGAGGGCACTCCCTTCAACCTCCAGCTCTTTTATAAGGGCAGAACCCTCATGACTTAATCGCCTCCTAAAGGCCACACTTCTTAATACTGTTGCATTGGGGATTAATTTACCACAATAATTTTGAAATGGACACCATCATTTAAACCACAGTACCTGCTGAAAATTGGAATCTTAGAGTAAAAGGAGAGAATCTGTATTTTTAAAGAATGCAGGGAGATGGGCTGGCAAGATGGCCAAATAGGAACAGTCTACAGCTCCCAGCAAGATCAATGCAAAAGGCCAGTGATTACTGCATTTCCAACTGAAGTACCCGGCTCATCTCATTGGGACTGCTTAGACAGTGGGTGCAGCCCACAAAGGGTTAGCCGAAGCAGAGTGGGGCATCCCCTCACCCAGGAAGTAGAATACAGTGGGAAAAGCATAGTATCTGGGCTGGAGTGCCCCGTTCCTTATGGCACAGTCCCTCACAGCTTCCCTTGGCTAGGGGAGGGAGCTCCCTGACCCCTTGCACTTCCACCACCTTGGGGGTGGAATCCACTGAGCTAGACCACTTGGTTCCCTGGCTTTCTAGGAAATTAACAGTTCTGTCTCGCTGGCATTCCAAGTGCCACCAGGATTTGAAAAATGAGTTTGACAAATTGACAAAGTAGGCTTCAGAAGGTGGGTAATAACAAATACTTCTGAGCTAAGGGAGCATGTTCTAACCCAATGTAAGGAAGTTAAGAACCTTGAAAAAAGGTTAGAAGAACTGCTAACTAGAATGACCAGTTTAGGGAAGAATGCAAATGACTTGATAGAGCTGAAAAACACAGCATGAGAACTTTTGAAGCACACACAAGTGTCAATAGCCAAACCAATCACGCAGAAGAAAGGACATCAGAGGCTGAAGATCAACTTAATGAAATAAAGTGCGAAGACAAGATTAGAGAAAAAGGAATAAAAAGGAACAGACAAAGCCTCCAGGAAGTATAGGACTATGTGAAAAGACCAAGCCTATGTTTGATGGGTGTACCTGAAAGTGACAGGGAGAATGGAAACAAGTCAGAAAACCCTCTTCAGGCTATTATCAGGAGAACTTCCCCAACCTAGCAAGACAAGATGACATTCAAATTGAGAAAATACAGAGAATACCACAAAGACACTTCTCAAGAAGAGCAACCGCAAGACACGTAATCATCAGATTCACCAAGATTGAAATGAAGAAAAATTGTGAAGGGAGCCAGAAAGAAATGTCAGGTTACCCACAAACGGAAGCCCATCAGACTAACAGCAGATATCTCTGCAAAAATCCTACAAGCCAAAAGAGAGTGGGGGCCAATATTCAACATTCTGAAGAAAAAAAAAAAAAAGAATTTGCAACTCAGAATTTCATATCCAGCCAAACTAAGCTTCATAAGCAAAGGAGAAGTAAAATGCTTTAAAGACAAGCAAATGCTGAGAGATTCTGTCACCACTAGGCCTGCCTTGCAAGAGCTCCTGAAGGAAGCATTAAATATGGAAAGGAAAAACTGGTACCAGCAACAGCAAAAACATATGAAATTACAAAGACCATCAACACTGAAGAATCTGCATCAACTAATGGGCAAAATAACCAGCTAGCATCATAATGATAGGATCAAATTCACACATAATAATATTAACCTTAAATGTAAATGAGCTAAATGCCTCCATTAAAAGACATAGACTGGCAAATTGGATAACGAGTGAGGACCCATTGATGTGCTGTATTCAGGAGTCCCATTTCACATGCAAAGACACACAGGGTCAAAATAAAGGGATGAAGGAAGATTTACCAAGTGAATGGAAAGCAAAACAAAAAAAAGTAGGGATTGCAATCCTAGCCTCTAATAAAATAAACTTTAAATCAACAAAGATTAAAAAAGACAAAGGAGGGCATTACATAGTGGTAAAGGGAACAATGCAACAGGAAGAGCTAACTATCCTAAATATACATACTCCCAGTACAGGAGCACCCAGATTCATAAAGCAAGTTGTTAGAGACCTACAAAGAGACTTAGACTCCCACACAATAATAATGGGAGACTTTAACATCCCACTGTCAATATTAGACAAATCAAGAGATGGAAAATTAACAAGGATATTCAGGACCTGAACTCAGTTCTGGGCCAAGCGAACCTAATAGACATCTACAGAACTCTCCACCCCAAATCAACAGAATATACATTCTTCTCAGCACCACAGTATAATTATTCTAAAATTGAGCACATAACTGGAAGTAAAACACTCCTCAGCAAATAGAAAAAAAAAATGGAAATCATAACTAACAGTCTCAGACTACAGTGCAATCAAATTAGAACTCAGGATTAAGAAATTCACTCAAAACCACACAATTACATGAAAACGGAACAACCTGCTCCTGAATGACTGCTGGGTAAATAACAAAATTGAGGTAAAAATAAATAAGGTCTTTGAAACCAAAGATAACAAAAACATAATGTACCAGACTCCCTGGGGCACAGCTAAAGCAGTGTTTAGAGGAAAACTTACAGCACTAAATGCCCACAGGAGAAAGCAGAGAAGATCTAAAATCAAAACCCTAACATCACAATTAAAACAACTAGAGAAGGGAGTCGGCACCAAGAGGGCCGAAAGGAGGCAACACGCGAATGCAACTCCCAGCAAATGAGACACAGAAGGCTAGAGGACTTCACGATTCCAAGTGAGGTGCCAGGTTCAATTCGGGGGGAATGAGAGGACTCTGAAAATATTCCAGGGAAGGAGCCAAAGCAGGGCAAGAGCTGCTGAGGGAGAACAAACCAAGACAGCACCAGGAGTGTGCCCATCTGGAAGACGCAGCTGGCTTGGAGGGTCAGGGGACTTTACCTCCTTGGTGCTCCAATTCAGATCCTGTGCTTACCTCAGCCCACCTGCAACCCAAGGTCCACAAGAGCCACACCAGACTGAGAGGCGCCGTGGGTTGTTGATGCAAATCTTAGCGCTGGCTCCTGCCTCTTGCCATAAGTTGCCAGCTGACCTGGGCAGAAGTATGGACTAATGCCAGCAGAACAGAACAATCTGTCCCACAGAAAGAGGCAGAGTTGAAAGCAGGGAAACAGGTCATAAGGCCTGGCAGCACCCCCAACAAAACTCAAACTGAAGCCCACACACCAGAGAGCTTGGCAGTGAATACACCAGTTTGACCCCAATTGGGAAGTTCAAGCTTAGGGAAGGAGAGACACCAATGTGAAGGCAGGGCTAATATCACCTGCAAACAAACCCCAGGGGAAGACCACCCAACCAGCAACCTAACTGAATCTGAGGCAGCCCAGCAGCACCTCTACAGGCCAAAAAAGATATAGCTCCAACTGCAGCAGAAAGGACATCCACTCAGAGATTTCTCCCAAAATCAGCAACTTCAAAGATCAAAGGGAGTGAAATCCACCAAGATGGGAAAAAAACAGCGCAAAAAGGATGAAACCTTCAAAGACCAGAACACCTCTTCCCCTCCCAGGGATCACAACTCCTCACCATCAAGGGAACAAAACAATATAGAAACAGTGTTTGACAAATTGACGAAAGCAGGATTCAGAAGGTGGATAATAGCAAACTTCTCTGAGTTAAAAGACCATGTTCTAATCCAATGCAAAGAAACTAAGAATGTTGAAAAAAGGATAGACAAAATGCTAACTAGAATAACCAGCTTAGAGAAAAACATAAATGACTTGATGAAGCCGAAAAACACAGTACAAGAACTTCACGAGTTTCAACAGCCAAATCAATCAAGCAGAAGAAAGGATTTCAGAGATAGAAGATCAAATCAATGAAATAAAATGAGAAGTCCAAATTAGAGAAAAAAGAGTGAAAAGAAATTAACAAAGCCTCCAAGAACTATGGGATTATGTGAAAAGACCTAATCTATGCTTGACTGGTGTACCTGAATGTGACAGGGAGAATGAATGCAAGTTGGAAAACATTCTTCAGGATATTATCCAAGAGAACTTCCCCAACCTGACAAACAAGGTGAACATTCAAATCCAGGAAATACAGAGACCACCACAAAGATATTCCTCAAGAAGAGCAACCCCAAGGCACATAATCATCAAATTCACCAAGGTTGAAATGAAGGAAAAAATCCTAAGGACAGCCAGAGAGAAAGGTCGAGTCACCCACAAAGCAAAGACCATCAGACTCATAGAGGATCTCTTGGCAGAAACTCTACAAGCTAGAAGGGAGTGGCGGCCAACATCCTTAAAAAAAGAACTTTCAACCCAGAATTGCATATCCAACCAAACTAAGCTTCATAAGTGAAGGAGAAATAAAATCCTTTACGGACAAAAAATTGCTGAGAGATTTCATTGCTACAAGGCCTACCTTACAAGAACTCCTGAAGGAAGTACTAAACATGGAAAGGAACAACCAGTACCAGCCACTGCAAAAACGTATCAAATGCTAAAAAACAATTATGCAATGAAGAAACCATGTCAACTAATGGGAAAAACAACCAACAGGAACAAAATGTCAGGATCAAATTCAAACATAACAATATTAACATTGAATGTAAAGGGCCTAAATGCCCCAATCAAAAGACACAGACTGGCAAACTGGATAAAAAGTCAAGACCCAACGATGTGCTGTATTCAGGAGACCCATCTCACATGCAAAGACTCACATGGATTCAAAATAAATGGATGGAAGAAGATTTACCAAGCAAATGGAGAGCAAAAAAAAGCAGGCATAGCAATCCTAGTCTCTGATAAAATGGACTTTAAACCGACAAAGATCAAAAGAGACAAAGAAGGGCATTACATAACGGTAAAAGGATCAATGCAACAAGAGCTAACGATCCTAAATATATATGCACCCAATGCAGGAGCACCCAGATACATAAAGCAAGTTCTTAATGACCTACAAAGAGACTTAGACTCCCACACAATAATAGTGGGAGACTTTAACACTCTACTGACAATATTGGACAGATCAATGGGACAGAAAATCAATAAGGATATCCAAGACTTGAATGCAGATTTGGACCAAGTGGACCTAATAGACATTTACAGGACACTCCACCCCAAAACCACAGAATACACATTCTTCTCAGCACCACATCACACTTACTCTAAAATTGACCACATAATTGGAAGTAAATCACTCCTCAGCAAATGCAAAAGAACAGAAATCGTAACAAACAGTCTTTCAGACCACATTGCAATCAAATTAGAACTCAGGATTAAGAAAAGCACTCAAAACTGCACAATCACATGGAAACTGAACAACTTGCTCCTGAATGATGAATGGATAAACAATAAAATGAAGACAGAAATAAAAATGTTCTTCAACAAGATTGAAGACACAATGTACCAGACTATATGGGACACATTTAAAGCAGTGTCTACAGGGAAATTTATAGCAATAAATGCCCACATGAGAAACAAGGAAAGATCTAAAATTGACACCCTATCATCAAAATTGAAAGAGCTAAAAAGCAAGATCAAAAAAACTCAAAAGCAAGCAGAAGACAGGAAGCAACTAAGATCAGAGCAGAACTTAAGGAGATGGACACATTAAAAACCCTTCAAAAAATCAATAAATCCAGGAGCTGGTTTTTTTTAAAAGATCAACAAAATAGACAGACACTAGTTAGACTAATAAAAAAGAAAAGAGAGAAGAATCAAATAGATGTAATAAAAAATGATAAAGAGGAGATCACCACCAATTCCTTGGAAATACAAACTACCATCAGAGATTACTATAAACAGCTCTATGCACATAAATCAGTAAATCTGGACACTTACACACTCCCAAGACTAAGTCAGGAAGAAGCTGAAACCCTGAATAGACCCATAACAAGGTCTGAAGTCGAGGCAGCAATTAATAGGTCCAGGTCCAGACAGGTTCACAGCCAAATTCCACAAGAAGTACAAAGAGGAGCTGGTACCATTCCTGTTGAAACTATTCCAAACAATACAAAAAGAGGGAATCCTCCCTAACTCTTTCTATAAGACCAACATCATCCTGATAGCAAAACCTGGCAGAGACACACCTAAAAAAGAAAACTACAGGCCAATATCCAGGATTAACACTGATGCAAAAATCTTCAGTAAAATACTTGCAAACCGATTGCAACAGCATATCAAAAAGCTTATCCACCATGATCAAGTAGGCTTCATCCCGGGGATGCAAGGCTCTTTCAATGTATGCAAATCTATAAACATAATCCATCACATAAACAGAACCAAAACCAAAAACCACATGATTATCTCAATAGATGCAGAGAAGGCCTTTGACAAAATTCAACAGCCCTTTATGCTAAAAACTCTCAATAAACTAGGTATCAATGGAATGTATCTCAAAATAATAAAAGCTATTTATGACAAACTCACAGCCAACATCATACTAAATGGGGAAACACTAGAAGCATTCCCTTTAAAAGCTGGCACTAGACAAGGATGTCCTCTCTCACCACTCCTATTCAATATAGTATTGGGAGTTCTAGCCAGAGTAATTAGGCAAGAAAAAGAATTAAAGTTAGGAAAAGAAGAAGTCAAATTGTCCCTATTTGCAGACGACATGATCATATATTTAGAAGACCCCACAGTCTCAGCCCAAAACCTCCTCAAGCGATAAGCAACTTTGGCAAAATCTCAGGATACAAAATCCATGTGCAGAAATCACAAGCATTCCCATACACCAATAACAGACTAACAGAGAGCCAAATCATGAGCGAACTCCCAATTACAACTGCTACAAAGAGAATAAAATACCTAGGAATACAACTAACAAAGAAGGTAAAAGATATCTTCAAGGAGAACTACAAACCACTGCTCAAGGAAATAGGAGATGACACAAACAGATGGAAAAATATTCCAAGTTCATGGTTAGGAAGAATCAACATTGTGAAAATGGCCATACTGCCCAAAGTAATTTATAGATTCAATGTTATCTCCATCAAGCTAACATTGACCTTCTTCATAGAACGGGAAAAAAAAAAAAAACACTTTAAACTTCATATGGAACCAAAAGAGAGCCCACATAGGCAAGACAATCCTAAGCAAAAAGAACAAAGCTGGAGGCATCATGCTACCTGACTTCAAACTATACTACAAGGCTACAGTAACCAAAATGGCATGTTACTGGTACCAAAACAGATATGTAGACCAATGGAACAGACAGAGGCCCCAGAAATAGCACCACACATCCACAACCATCTGATCTTTGACAAACCTGACAAAAACAAGCAATGGTGAAATCATTCCCTATTTAATAAATGGTGTTGGGAAAACAAGCTAGCCATATGCAGAAAACTGAAACGGGACCCCTTCCTTACACCTTATACAAAAAATAACTTAAGATGGATTAAAGACTTAAACATAAGACATAAACCATAAAAACCCTAGAAGAAAACCTAGGCAATGCCATTCAGAACATAGGCATGGGCAAAGACTTCATGACTAAAACACCAAAAGCAATGGTAACAAAAGCCAAAACTGACAAATGAGATCTAATGAACTAAACAGCTTCTGCACAGCAAAAGAGACTATCATCAGAGTGAACAGGCAACTTACAGAATGGGAGAAAATTTTTGCAATCTATCCATCTGACAAAGGGCTGATTTCCAGAATCTACAAAGACCTTAAACAAATTTGTAAGAAAAAAACAACCCCATCAAAAAGTGGGCAAAGGATATGAACAGACACTTCTCAAAAGAAGACATTTATGCAGCCAGCAAACATACAAAAAAAAGCTCATCATTTCTGGTCATTAGAGAAATGCAAATCAAAACCACAACGACATATCACCTCACACCAGTTAGAATAGTGATCATTAAAAAGTCAGGAAACAACAGATGCTTTTACATTGCTGGTGGAAATGTAAATCAGTTCAACCATTGTGGAAAGCAGTGTGGTGATTCCTCAAGGATCTAGAACCAGAAATACTATTTGACCCAGCAGTCCCATTACTGGGTCTATACTCAAAGGATTATAAGTTAATCTACTATAAAGGCACATGCACACGTATGTTTATTGCAGCCCTGTTCACAATAGCAAAGACTTGGAACCAAACCAAATGCCCATCAATGACAGACTGGATGAGGAAAATGTGACATATATATGCCATGGAATACTATGCAGCCGTAAAAAAGGATGAGCTCATGTCCTTTGCAGGGACATGGATGAATCTAGAAACCATCATTCTCAAAAACTAACACAAATACAGACAACCAAGCACTGCATATTCTCACCCATAAGTGGGAGTTGAACAATCAGAACACATGGACACAGAGAGGGGAGCTAGAGGAAGGATAGTATTAGGAGAAATACTTAATGTAGATGATAGGTTGATGGGTGCAGCAAACCGCCATGGCACATGAATGCCTATGTAACAAACCTGCATGTTCTGCACATGTATTCAAGAACTTAAAGTATATTTAAAAAAAAAAAATAAGAAAGCTAAGGATACAGTGAAGTACAGCAGGTTTGGAAAGACACTGTGAGAGTCTCAAGGCAAATTCTCCCATATCCCATGTGCCTCTGAAGTCCTTGTGTCCTAAGCCCCCAAGCCCACTTCTTTCCAGGCCTCTTTCCCACTGACTTGGACCCTCACGGTGCCCTTCCTACAGATCTACCTACCGCCTTATATTATCACTGCACTGCCTCTTTTATCTTACTAAACCCTGTCTTCCTCCTGGTGCTCAGTTGGGTCCATCACCTCTCTCTGGGGCCCTACAGAGTAGTTTCTCTACAGCACCCCAGGCTTCTACAGTAGCACTTGCTATGCTTGCTGTAATCCTTGTTGGCTCATCTATATCTCCTGCTAGACCATCAATATCTGCAAGAACATAGCCTTTTTCTTGTACCCAGCCTAGATCCTGGTTCACCACATCCTTGTTACCTGAGTGAATAATGAACTGAATCCTCCTAGGCCTATCCCAAGCTTCTGTGACCACCCCAGTGAGCAAGCTCACTCTCACACACTCTCCTACCTCTCCTCCCTTTCTCTCCCTCTATCTCTCTCTCTCTCTCTCTCTCTCTCTCTCTCTCTCTCTCTACGACATTTGGGATGGGAGGGGATACAAACAGAAGAATAGAAAAGTACCAGTTCAATTCAGTACTTGCTTGATTCAGAATCTACTGAATTGCAAAAGTACCCTGCTTGCAGTTCAGTAGATTCCTGAAGATGTTTGTGGGTGGGTTGGTTGGTAAAGACACAGGGTGGTAGAAAGGAAATAACAGGAATATGGAAGACCTGGGTTAGAGTTTCAGCTTCACATTTAGAGACTAGATTTTCTGCATAATCCAGAGAGTATTCCTTGACAACTATGATTCTAAACCTCTTTATTTGTACCTAGGGGTTTGCTATTCTTCCTGGGATGTCGAGTAATAGTCTTAAACCTTTGATGTTCCCTATATCTGCAGGTGCAGACGTACCCTGAGTTATAATGAAGCCCAACTAGAGTGATACCATTCCACAGAACAGTGTAATCACCCACAGACCTCAGAGTGAAGGGGAAGGAAGGGATGGGAAGGGAAGAGGCACAGCGTACCACATCAGCAGTAGTCCAAACACAGGGTTTTAAACAAAGCCCATTCCTCAGGTGGGGAACCTTGGTCATGTCAAGGTATTGTCACTGTAAATCAGAGTGATTGAAGCAGATCTTAATTTGAAGTTTATTTTGACAAGGTTGAGGATGCATTATGTTTCTCAGGAAAAAGAAACACAAGTTACAGTAGGAGCTGAAACCTGTAGTTTCTCCAAAGAGAATTTTAGAAATTTCAATATTTAAAGGCAAAAGAGCAAGCAGGAGGGGAGGAGGGGCAAAGAGGCGGGGAGGTGAGGAATGGGGCAAGTGTCACATTTTTATAAGGCTTTGATTAGCACTCCGTGACAAGAAGGGAGTTGGGGGAAAAGTCAATTATACATTCACCCTATGCTCAGTAATTCTATATTTTACATAAGATAAAGTAAGCATGTGAAATTACAGCTATCCATTTGGGAATAAAAGGAAGGTAGTTTTTTTGTGACTCCAAAAAAGCTCCCAAGCTTAACTTTCCCTTTGACATAGTGAGTTTGGGATCCCGAGATTTTATTTTACTTTCACATTTCCCTCCAGTTCTCCAAAATCTTTTGGAGAAAGCATTGTAGAAGAAAATGGGTCTCTGGTCATGGTTTCAGTCATATCCCTCAGCACTAGAATGGTTTACTCTTAGAAGGTGAGGTCTCACATGGCTAGGAAAGCATATTACTAAGAGAACATGAAGTCTCCTGTCCCACAAAGACAAACAGAAGGAGGAAGAAAAAAAGAAAAAAGAGCAGGGAAAAGAAGAGCACAAAAAGGCCAGATGATAGCAACAAAGGGAAAGCAATCCTGAAAACCCAATTCAGGCTATATTACCAAGAAGTCCATATATCTGTAGGTAGGCAGGAAGGTGATATAAATAAATAAATGCATACACACACACACACACACACACACACACACACACACACAAGCATACACACACACACACATTCACACACACATATATATAGGTTGGATAGGATATATATATATCTGTTATGTCTCCCAAAGTCTAAGTAAGAAAAGCACAGTCATAATTTCTAGTGATTCCAAGTAGTTAGAAAAATGGAAGAAAAAATAATTTGGAAATGTTAGTTTGGAGACTTGTAGTTAGGAAAGAATTAAAGATCCAGTCCAGATAAAAGGTAGGCAAATAATAAAAACTGAAATACAACAGACAAGGCTAGAATCTAGTAACAGGTTTACTATAGTTTCTTTTGAAACATAATTTTTTCTCTCCATTCCCTCATTTTTACCAAAGATAAATTATAGTAGGACCAGTTTATTTGCAAAATAAGCTGTAGTCTTATTATACTTGGCCTGATTATTTGCATACAGTGGGGCAAGAATAATTATTGGTCAATAGTCTCTTTTTGAATGGGCTTTGCTGGAGCTTTTCCATAAGGAATCTCAGATTTTTAAAGGCCTCTCAAGTCTAGCTGAGAATTTATCTTTTCCTGTATGAATTGGGTGAATTCCTTTCTTCTCAAGATCCCAAAATAACTAGAGTTTCCTGGGCCTGTCAGAAAGCGACATTCTTTCCTTATCACAGGTGAGGAACCCTGTGGAGGAACTACACAGACAAAGTATGAGGCCAGTAGTTCTGACGGGCTTTTATCAGCTCCCTAAAGTCAATTTTAATTCCTCAAAGCAGTCTGTTCATATTTGAAAATATGCCATTCCAGTCAAAGTCTTGGTAAAATAACCAGTGTCTCCAATTATGTCCTATTGCAAAAGAAAAGACTATTACTGGACTTGTGCAAATAAATATATAGCCAAAAATTAAGAATACTCACAAATAGTTTTTAAATTCTGGAGAAATCAGATAGAGAGAAATATTTTCAAATTTTGTTCACATTTGTTAAAAGCTAAATGGCTCAAAAGAAAAAAAAAATCTTTCTTGATTCTGAGAAACAAAACAAAAAGAACTCACAATGTTTAAGACAAAGGAAAAAGGTGATAAAAATTATTTCAGTCCTCTATTAGTTTTGTCACATGCAGTTAACTCGTTCCATTTGATATTGGGGTTAGGAGACCTCATGAACACATTGGTTCTTCAGTGACAGTTCTGGAAAGTTTTTGTTTTCCTCTAGTTCAATGGCACAATCTCCAAGGTTATCAGAAACCTGGTTTTGAGAGCACCCAACAGAATCCTTTCTGTGAACTTCCCTAAAGAAGCAAGTTTTGGACAATAGTTGATTATATCACTTTTTGAGAAGGGTAAAAGTAAAACAACAGAGAGAGGTGATCATAAAAGTCTTAGGATGGCCATGATCAAAGACACAATTGACAAGGAAATTAGGAAATTTCTATGGTATACAATAATTTAGCATAACAATCACAATTATTATTGATGACATATATTAAGACATATCAGAATTATAGAAATCTCATATAATTTCAGAAATAATACATTTACATAAATAAAATTCAAAGAAAGTTAAACACCATCTAATATTTGTATAATTTTAACATATCAGGTAAGCTGAATATATCTCTTTTGGACTTCAGGGGATCTAATATCTAAAAAGAAGTTAATGATGTCAAAAAGACTAAATTTAGAAGTTGAAATTTTGATTTTGAAAACATTGTCAAATATCAAAGGTTTAAAACACTTGATATGCAAAATAGGAGCACAGGTCAGGTCACTGTAAAATAAGTCATTCATTTAGCCAAAATGATAATTCAAAAGATTTTTTAAAGCAAAATCTTTTTACTTTTTGACAGAGGGAGACTCAATTTCTCAAACAATAAGATCCAATAAAGACAGCTGACTGAATCTGACTCTTCTCTCTTTTTTTTTTTTTTTTTTTTTTGCAGTTTACTCAAAAGGTAAACAAAAATCTTTTACTATCTCTTTAAATTACATAAAAGTCATGCCCAAAAGAGAAACCCAGATTTTACTTTTGCATAGTGAATTATTAATGCTAAAGTTATTTTTTAAAATAACATCTTGTAAACAAATCCATCCAATCTCAGTTTGACTATAAGATTTCCATAAATCTTTTATAACATTTTATCATTTGTTTCTATACTTTCTAGATCCATCCAGTTTTATTTATTCCTTCAATTTAAAAAAATATTTTAAAACCTCTGGTCTAGAGAAAATTAGTCTCCCTTGAACAAAAATTACATTTTCATGTCTTTTTATAATACTTTTACTAAAACTACATCCTTTTTTTGTATATTTTGCATATAAAATTATTTCTCATATCTAGTACTTTTAATTATATATATTGATTTCAATGTTAAATATTAGTAACTCTTATTTTTAGTGAAAAACCTAGATAGGAATTTTAATCATGTATCAGTTGTAAAGCCCAGTATAAACATCAGTGCTTGATGCTCAGCTTCATCATGGCCCCTAAAGGCTCAAATCTAAAGACCCTAAGTTTGTGGACAGCTTAAGGATCTGTGACTTGTGTTTTTTCCCAAAGAGGTTTGGGGAACTTCAATATTTAAGGGTAAATGAGAGGCGGAGAGGGAAAAAAAAGAGGGAAGGTAGGCAGTGAGGCAAGTGGTTACATTCTTGTGAGACATTACTTAGTGCTCAGTGAATTTACATTTTACATGTGAAGAGAGGGGAGTGGATGAAAAGTCAATTACGCATTGATCTCAAGCTCAAGTAAATCTGCATTCCTCGTAAGATAATGTAAGCATGTGAAATTACAGCTATCTGTTTGGAAACAAAAGGAAGGTAGTTTTTGTGTAATTGGACTCAGTTCCCAAGCATAACTTTCCCTTTGGGATAGTGAGTTTGGGGTTCCAAGATTTTATTTTTCTTTCACACCATCACCAAACCCGTAACCCCACTGTCTCATCTGTCAAGCAGAATGTTGGCTGGGACAGCCCAGACATACTTCCGTAGCCAGACCTAAATTTTTTGCACATTTGCTTGAGCCAATAAATTGCAAGCAAAGAAGCCTGCCACCAGCCCTCATTGTCCAGTGAGTGTTGGGATCTTTCCATGATTTTAGGCCCACATTATGCATAGTCAAAAGCTGTCAACTGCTTCCAGGAGAGGGACGGTGCTGGCAGAGTTGGCCCAGGGGAAATCATTGGCTAGAATACACTTGGAGATTAACCAGCCCTACCCAAACTGCTGAAGGGGGTGACATTCTTTTCTGAGAAGCAAGGCTGTCTAAAGAAAGCTCTCCCTACAGTTCCCCTACCAAGACCTTGTCAGGATTCCCAGAAGGATATCCTTATGCAACCAGGATTGAACAGGTGAATATACTGGAGATGTTGGATACAATGAATTATAAATTTCTCTTCAAAGAATCAGTATGTCAGTATGTTCAGTTCTTTGTCCTCCATTCTAAAATTTAACTTCCTCATAGTTTCAGTAAACAACATTTTCCACCAGTTCTAATCAATAGGTCACATTTGTTCCCCAGGTCACCAGCTCTGATCACTTGCTTTGACCTGAGTCACCCTGGTCAACTGCTGTGACCTGAGTCACCTTTAGTTACCTGGTCTGTAACTATCTTTCCTGCCAAACTGCTCACTCTGGCTCATACTCCTGCTCCCTTTAAAATAGCCAATCAGAATTAGCTTACACTGTGTGGTCCAACCCTACCCAATAGGGGAATTACACAGCAGTCGGGACTACCTGCATCAGGGATAAAAACCCATTCCCCTTCCTTGTTCAGGTGTATGCTTACCATTGCTCCATCTGGGAGATGTACCCTTCTATAGAAGTAAACTGCCTTGCTGAGGAAATTTACATTTGAGTTCTACTTCTTTAGCAGCACCAAAAATTTACATATAACATGGACTTTGCAAAACACCCATTCCTTACAGCCCCTCTCTGGACATGTGTGGTATTAACTGCTACTGGCACTTGCTGTCCTTATTATTTTTCTACCTACTCTAACCTTTGCATGGACCACGGGAGAGAAGATGAGACCAGAGTTAGCAGAGTGGTGGCTGCTTATATGATGTCTTTATTCAATTATCCAATTCAATCACAAACACCAACGTCTTAGGTTGTGCCAGCCCCCATCCCTAGAAGGCTCCCTGACTCTTATCAGGTGCATTTGTGAATTTCACATTTCAACAAGGTCCTTTATTACCGTCAGGGCCAAGGGAAAATTTTCCCTTCACCTTCCAAAGGTCCACCAAAAAACACTGACAAGAGGCCGATTAATAGAAAAGGCACACAAATTTATTTGATCAAAGTTTTACATGATACAGCGGCCTTCAGAATGAAGACCCAAAGATACAGGGGAAATTTTTTTATGTTTTGGTTCAATAAAGTACAGACAGTGTAGAAATATGATTGAACAAAAAGGCCATGATCTAATGCTAATAGGCTGAGTGGGGAGAAACTCAGCAAGACCTACCTGTCTGGATTCTTCCTGGCCCCTCTGAGCATGCATTCCTTCCTTCTGGGTATGGGCAGAACCCTCTCTGGAATGGGGTTCTTATGACCTACACCCAAACAGCATAGCTCGGATAATTTCTTTGCGCCCAGTTTTTACACAGAAAGGTGGGGAGAGAGAGAGAGAGAGAGTAACATTTTAGTTTTCCTGGCTGCCTTTGGGGAAAGGGGGTTCTGGGAGCCTGCCGTGGGAAAGAGGCTAGTTTCCATGGCTAGCCTTTGTGGGAGATGGGACTAAGGGACAAGAAGACAGGAGGTCACAGAAAAACTTGTGCTTCTGAGGATTTCATTCTGGGATATTGTTTTCTGAGCCCCAACATTACAATGTCAATATTCTATCTCTGGAAGATAAGGAACAGAAGGACTCCGTTAGTCACTTACTCCCCACCTAAATTATCTGCTCTTTTTCAGAGTCAGCTTCTCTTTGGAGGTGGGGAGAGAGAACAAAAAGAAAACTCTTCCTAACTTTTCAGGGAATAATTCAAGTGTGTCCTTAACAGAGGTTAGCTTTCTCCTGGAATGAAAACAGCACCTTAAATTTTCAGAGCTTAATTGTCAAAGCACAACTTTTTGTGTTGTCTTCAAAATATTCTTGTAAGTTAACCATGGACAGCAATGATCACACCCTTACTTGACAATCTAAAAACAAAAACTATGAAGTGTCATGTTTAAGAGACTATGACATTTTTTACATAAATTTTTAGCAGAAGAGTATAGGAGAATTTTTAAGTTTATAAATAGTTGTGGTATTGTTAAGAGAACTTGATTTACTATAATTACATGTTTACTGGATGCAAGAATAATTTAAATGCTTAAGAGGGTTTTGCTTATTGATATTGTAGTTTACTCTGCCAGGCAAGTGAATGTCTAAAAAGCAAACATATTAATTTATAAATGTTGTTGAAGATATTTAAGGGAATGTAATTAGCTAAGTTTGTAGATGGGACTAATTTTAATCTGTGCCTGTGAGTTAATTGAAAGTCAAGGAACGAGTGAAAGTGTTTGTTCTTTTTTTTTTTAATAAGAATCATGAGATGTAATTTAAAAAATTTGAACATTGACTTTAAATACATAAAAGCTAGCCATTCACATTGAAGCTGGGTGTCTAACTAGTCATCTCCCATGTGTCCAAAGTGAAGCTTTTTATCTCCCCATGGTCTCCCTACCTCAATACATGTCAACGCCATTCTTCCAGTTACACAGGACAAAAACCAACTTAGTCACTCTGAACTCCTCTCTTTCACTCACAGCAATTCAAGAGAAAATCCTAATGACTTTCCTAAAACATTCAAAATCCAGCCATGCCTTAGGCCTCCCCCACTGCCTCCATGGCCCAAGCTAACCCCTCTCTCTCCCGGATTATTGCAGTCACCTCCCAACTGGTCTCCTGCTGCCACCCTCGGCCCTCTCTAATCTATGCTCCACTCAGCAGCCTGGGAGGTCCCGTGAACACACAGTCAGATCATGTGGTTCCTTAACTCAAAACCCTCAGAGTAAAAACCAGAGTCCATGTGGTGGCCTGCACACCGTGCAAACTCATTCCTCTTATCCCGTGCTCTTCTCGCTCAGCCAGCTCCAGCCTCACTTGTCTCCTTGGTGTTTGTACAATGAACACACCTCTACTGCTGGGCCTTTGCTCCAGCTATTCCTCTTCCCTAGACGTCTGCATGGCTCCCTCTGTGGTAAGCAAAGTAATGGCCCCCTAAAGGTATGTTTGTCCTAATCACCGGAACCAGTAAATATGTTACCTTACCTGACAAAACGGAAGTAAGTTAGCAGAACTTAATTCCTAATGCAATTGAGTTGTACAATGAGCTCAATGATGTCGCTTCTCCCAAAATTCTTATATTGGAGTCCTAACCCCCAGAACCTTAGAATGTGACTAGATTTGCAGATAAGGTCTTCAAAAAGGTAAAATGGGGTCATTAGGGAAGGGCATCATCCAATATGACTGGGGTCCTTATAAGAAGAGAAGAGGAGGACACCAACACATATACACAGAAAACCTTGTAAAGACAGGAAGAAGATGGCCATCTACAAGCCAAGGAGAGGGACCTCCAAAGAAAGCAGCCCTGCCAATCCATTGCCCTCAGACTTTAAGCCTCCAGAATTATGAGCAAATGTCTGTTGTTTAAGCTACCTAGTCTGTGGTACTCTGTTATGGCAGCCCCAACAACCTGATGTAGTCATAATTAGCCAAACTTGAGATGAGATTATCCTTACGGGAGAGGAAAAATAATTTCCCTCCACCATTTCTGAGTTTTTATTGGCTTGGACCCTTGTAACAAAAGACAAATTAACAAGAGACAAACAGAAGTTTATTAACATGTATACTTTACGTAGACAAGAAAGATACCCATGGAAAAGTAAGTAAATCTCCAGGAAATGGATTTTAGTTCAGGTTCAAATATCATCTTCAATGGAAATGAAGAAAGAAGGGTGGGAGGAAGCCAGTTTTGGGGAGGTCAGGATAAGCACAGTAATAAGAGTGAGGTTTTTCCTGTGGATTAACTCAGTGCCTTCTCCATTGAGAAAAGTCTCTAATGATTCAGAGCATTTCTTCTCTTCCTGGTGCAGAGGAGCCCCCTTACAAATGGGGATTTCCTTTAGAAAACACATTTCCCATACAAAAGGGTAACTTCTCTTTGTTTTGAGAGTTACTCTGGTGTCTACAGTTTCTCAAAATAATTAGCTCAAAATAATCCTATGCTAAAGAGGCATATTTTGGAGTAGCATATTCTGGTCTCCTACAGTCATATTTTAGAGTGGCATAGTTTTGGTCTTCCACATCCTGGAAGATCTAAGTGGGCCCAAAGTCATCACAAGGGTCCTTATAAGTGGAAGAAGGAGGCAAAAGAACAAGAACCCAAAAAATGACAGTGTGAGGAGGAGCTGGCCGGACAATGCTGGCTTTGAATATGGAGGAAGAGGCCACAAGTCAAGGATTGTAGCATAGAGAAGCTGGAAAAGGCATGGAAATGAATTCTCTCCTAGAGCCTCCAAAAGAAACACAGCCCTGCCAACGCCTTAATTTTAGCCCCAGGAGGCCAATTTGGGACTTTTCACTTTCAGGATTATAAGAGAATAAATTTGTGTTGTTTTAAGCCACTAACTTTGCGGTCATTTGTCACAGCAACAATAGGAAGCTAATATACTTTCCTACTGGTCATTTTTCTAATACGCTTCTCAATGCAGCCCTTTAGAACCTTCCTATTTAAAACTGAGCCCCTCCTCACTCTCCTTTCCTGCTTTATTTTTCTCTAACATACAATATAGTTAGACTTATTTATGATGCCTATTGTCTCTATCCCTTGTTTAAAACAGACACACACAGCTGGCGTGGTGGCTCATGCCTGTAATCCGAGCACATTGGGAGGCTGAGGAGGGCAGATCACTTGAGGTCAGGAGTTTGTGACCAGCCTGACCAACATGGCGAAACTCTGTCTCTACTAAACATAGAAAAATTAGCCAGGTATGGTGGCAGGTGCCTGTAATTCCAGCTACTCATGAGGCTGAGGCAGGAGAATCACTTGAACCCAGGAGGCAGAGGATACAGTGAGCCAAGATCACGACACTGCACCACAGCCTGATGACAGAGCAAGGCTCCATCTCAAAAAATAATAATAATTTAAAAATAAAAATAAAACGTATACACGAGGGAAGAAATCATTGCTTCTTTCGAATAGCCCTACTACATAGTAACTGCTCCATAAAAATTCAATGATTTTATTAATAATTTAACTTGAATATTAACACTAATCCTTTATCCACATAACAGCCTCCCTCCATCAAAAAATTAGCCATTTTGTGGTGGTTATCTCTTTATCTTTTCCTAATATAATTTTAGAATCCAACAGAGCCTGCTCCACCCATAATGAAAGCCAAGCAGGAAAGCGCATTGGAAATGAGGAATCATTAAAACAATTGTAGTAGCCAGGGCTCTCCAGTGAAACAGAACCAACAGGAGACATAGACAGATACAGTGATGCATTGCTTAACTACAGGACTGTGCTCTGAGAAATGAGTTATGTAGGCAGCTCTGTCACTGTGGGAATGTAACCAAGTACTCCCATTCATCTAAGAAAAAGAGAATTACTTATTTTTTTCTTTTCTTTTCTTTTTCTCCTTTTCCCTACCCCTCACTTCCTACTTAGACCTCCCCATCACCAGACATTCCCTACAGGTCAAGTTCATCTAACTATAAGCTTAAAGGCTCCAGAGTGGAACTCTCTCCCACCAGAAGAATGCCTCGAGAGGCAACAGTCGATTTACAAGACTAGCTATGCCCACTACAAAATTCTCTCCCACCTGGAGAGTTTCAGGCACTTTTAAAACCTGGTTCTGCCCATGAAGGCGCCAGCTCAATGGCCTGGTAGATGAGGTACTGAAGCAAGTTATGCGAACCTCCATCCAATTGCTTCCTCCCCTGCACGCCATTCATGCCAAGCCCCCTTTTAAAATAATTTCTTTTAAAATAATTCCTACTTTCTGCACCTGCTACCCTTAAGGCAAGAAGCCTGTACTTCTTCCCCTTAGCTAGCTTTGAAATAAACCACTTTTTTTAGAACTAATAAACAAATTTATTAACATTACAGGTTACAAAATCAAGACAAAAAAATCAATGGTGATGTTATACACCAACAACAATCTCATTTATACTAGCAGCAACAAAAAAAACCTTAGTAATTAACCAAAGAGATGAAAGATCTACACACTGAAAAAAGTTTCATGGAGGAAATTTAAAAGACACAGATAAATGGAAAGACATCTCACGTTCATAGATTGGAATTTTTTTTTTTTTTTTTTTTTTTTTGAGATGGAGTCTTGATCTGATACCAGGCTGGAGTGCAGTGGCGCAATCTCAGCTCACTGCAACCTCCACCTCCCAGTTCAAGTGATTCTTCTGCCTCAGCGTCCTGAGTAGCTGGGACTACAAGTGTGCACCACCACGCCCGCTAATTTTTGCATCTTTTAGTAGAAACAGCATTTCACTATGTTGGTCAGAATGGTGTTGATCTCTTGACCTTGTGATCCGCCCGCCTTGGCCTCCCAAAAGGATTACAGGCGTGAGCTGCCGCGCCCCGCCAAAATTTTTTTAACTTTTAAATTCAGGGGTACATGTGCAGGTTTGTTATATATGTAAATTTGTATCCTGGGAGTTTGTTGAACAGATTGTTTCATTACCCAGGTATTAAACCCAGCATTCATTCACTAGCTATGCTTTCTGATCTCTCCCTCCTCCCACCCCCACTCTCTGATAAGCCCCAGCGTCTGTTGTTCCCCTCTATGTGTCCATGTGTTCTCATTTAGCTTCTACTTATAAACGAGACATGCAGTATTTGATTTTTTGTTCCTGCATTAGTTTGCTAAGGACAGTGGCCTGTAGCTTTATCCATATCCCTTCAAAGGACATGATCCCATTCCTTTTTATGACTTCATAGTATTCCATGGTGTATATGTACGACATTTCTTTATCCAGTCTATTATTGATGGGCATTTAGGTTGATTCCATGTCTTTGCTATTGGGAATAGTGCTGCAATGAACACACATGTGCATGTATGTTTATAATAGAACGTGGAGCAGTTTCTTTATACCAGACCTCATTCTTGTTAATTGGACTCTGCAAGCGGTGAGCGACCTCCATTTCAGTTAAAGGAAAAACATAAAGTATACTTACACAAATTTATAAGATACAGTCAAATACACAACTAGGCTATATGATATAGCCTATTGCTCCTAGGCTAAAAACCCTGTACAACATGTTACTGTACTGAATACTAGAAGTAACTGTAACACAATGGTAAGTATCTGTGTATCTAAATATAGAAAAGGTAAAGTATTATAATCTTATGGGACGACCATCACATATGCGGTCTATCATTGACCTAAATGTCATTATGCAGTGCATGACTAAATACACTCACACACACACACACATGCGCACACACACACACACACACACACAATAAGGAATTGGTTCATAAGATTACGGAGGCTGAGAAGCCCCAAGATCTGCAATCAGGCAGCTGGAGATTCAGGAGAGTCAAAGTATAGTTTCAGTTCCAGTCTGAAGGCCTAAGAATCAACAGAGTAGGTGGTGTAAGCTCCAGTCCAAACACCAGCAGGATTGAGGCTCAAGAAGAGCCGATGTTCTTGTCTGAATCAAAAGGCAGAAAAGAATGTCCGAGCAAGAGCAGTCAGGCAGGAGGAACTTCCTCTTACTCGGCCTTTTTGTTCTTTTCGGGTCTTCAGCTGATTGGATGACGGCTAGCCCCATTAGGGAGAGCAATGTGCGTTACTCAGTCTGTCAGTTTAAATGCTAATCCCATCTACAAACATCCTCTCAGACAAACCAGAATAATGTTTAGCCAAAAGTCTAGACGCCCATGGCCCAGTCAGGATGACACACAAAATTAACTATCACAACAACCAATTATGCATCAATAACATGGGACAAAACGGTTTAGGACATCTAACAAGTGAAATAGAGGAGTCGCTCTGCCCTGACCAAGCCTCAGCCTCGGCTCCACCCCAGCTGTTGCCTGAGCTTGGAGAATAGGAAATCTTTGGAAATATTAGTCAATTCCCTAGAGCAGGTGTGTGTAATTTTCTAAGGAACGAATCCACTGATTTAATCAGCTCTCAAAGGAATCAGTGAGCATTTAGGAATCTTTGTCCTAGAATCAGCCATTTCTCCATAAATACTCCATCAGTTCTCACCTGGAATCCAGACTATAGCCACATAGACCATGTATGGGTGAATTCAATAAATTCTTTACAAAATAAGTGTCTCATGACTGAGCATGGTGGCTCACGCCTGTAATCCCAGTACTTTGGGAGGCCAGGGCAGGCAGATCATTTGAGGTCAGGAGTTTGAGACCAACCTGACCAAAATGGTGAAACCCTATCTCTACTAAAAATAAAAAATTTGCTGGAGGTGGTGATGTGACCCTGTAATCCCAGGTACTCAGGAGGCTGAGGCAGGAGAATCGCTTGAACCCAGGAGGCGGAGGTTGCAATGAGCCAAGATTGGGCCACTACACTCCAGCCTGGGTGATAGAGTAAGACTCCAACTCAAAAAAAAAGAAAGAAGTGTCTGATGATCGTGATTACTTATTTAATTTTTAAAACAAATGTTCTGTGCTGATCCATCTTTGGCCCAAACTTTCCAGGGACAGCAGATTTTTACTTATAGCAAAACTATTTAACCTTTTTCATAGACTAAATTATTTCCTTAACATAGGTAACATAGGCCTGGTCTTGAACCTAGGGAATTTGAACATTTTCCTGAATTATTTCTATGTTCTTATTGATATAATCATGGTAACACTTCCTTCTTTCTCCCTCAGGAGTTTACCGAGCACCTATTATGTGCTAGTCTCAGTGATTAAGTGATTAGTATTTCTGCCCTCAAGAAGCTCAGTCTACTGGAAGGGAGAGATGTAAATAAGCAATAACATAATGTTATAAGTGCTGTCACAGAGATACACAGGTTCAGAACAGTGTACCCCTGGTGAGACATGGGCTCAGGAGCTGGACTAGTCAGATACAGATGCTGCCTCCATCACTCTCCAGACACACAACTTCAAATATGTTTAGGCAGCTTGTCTCATTTCCTCAACTGTAATGGAAATAAGGAAAGTATAGACTGCATAAGCCTCTTGTGGGGATCAATGAGACAATGTATGTGAGATGTCTGGCCCGCTCTCAGCCTATGGAGAGAGCACAGTAAGCCTTCAGGTATCTCAGTTATTATGCAATGGAAGCACGAATAAGGAAATGACTAAAAGCAACGAACTCCACCCAGAGGGGCCTAGGAAGCCTTATTAAGGTGAAAAAAGATGACTCCTCTTCCAGGAAGGAGGGAGGGCAGGGGCACTCCAGGGAGAAGGAGTGGATAGACAAAAATTCTGAGGAAAGTTTGGGAGCAACAAAATGACACAAATATAGGTGTGTGTTTTGGAGGAATTTCTTGAGTAGCTATGTAGAAAACAGGATGGAACCAAAGAAATCTGAAGGCAGAGAGAGGAGCTATGACTCTGTCACAGTTACACAGGGGAGAGGTGAGAGAGACCTAGATGAAGGGAGGGGAAGGAGAGTCAGCAATGGCTTCAGAGAAAGAATCAGTAAAATTGGTGTCACCTGGTGAAGGCAAGGGGTGGCCCAAAACAGAAAGAAACCATGTGTGCTTAGAACCTTCATAGCTTATTTCCCAAGGATGGTGGGATCTCACTGAACAGTCATCAGCCCCTTCACTGGTGAAGCTCTAAGATTACACCCTATGTGGAGGGACTTCTGGAGCTGATGGTCAGATTCACAAGGTCTCTGAAATAGAGACTTGGAGGAAGAGGGAAAACAAAGCCTGCCCCAGACTCAGGGGAAGCTGAAGGAAGGGGCTGGGAAAACAAAGATAGCATCTGTGTGTCCAAGACTTGAGGCCCCTGAGTCTTTCTCTGGACCCCTGCTCATGGTCGGTGAGCATCTGTCAGACGTGAATGAAACTCAGTGCCGGCCCCAAAGGAAGAGAGCAACTAGTAAGCTGAAAGGGAAAAATGACATCCTCCATCCCTACCCTTTGGCACTTGCTCTTAATCCCTCAGCAAACCAGATGGCAGTCCAAATAATGAGGGTGTTTGAAGGCAGGGGCTTTATTCACCATTGTTTCTTCCTAGCCCATCTCATTCCCCTCCCTCTAAGACTCCAGGAGAACTTCCCTGGTCACTTACAAAAATCCATCACTCAATCACAACATGTACCACAGGGCTGGTTGGGGGTTTTGTTTGTGTTTTTGCCTTGTAAGTCTCTGTAGCAACAAAACACAAAACATTAAACATTAAACCTTTAGATCTACGTGTCCCTGTTGTTGTTGTCATGGCTGCCGCTGTTTGTAAGTGCCAAATATACAAATCTCCCAACATCTGAACACTGTGTCTCGAAGTATAACTACTCTTCAGAATTTAAATGAGGTTTCCATCTAGAATTTTCTTTTCTTCTTGAGATGCCAAGTCTGCAAGTTCTGAGACCAACTGAAATAAAAGTATTGAGTTTTCTGCAAAGACTGTGGCTGTCCAGCCACTGTACAGCATCTGGATATGGCCGAAGTGGCTGACACCATCTGCCTCAGCTGGTCTATACCACCCGGGAAAGAAGGGACCCTGGCTGCTCTGTGGAATCAACTGCTCCACTATTTCCTGATGCAAATCTCAGCAACTGATTTTTCCTGAAATGTACCCCGCTCAGGCCCTGCCTTCTGGATTAGCTCCTGAGTCTCCTCTTTCCTATGAATAGTTTCAAAAACAAACAAAAAACCCTAGAGATGTACACAGTTCAAAGGGAAGACAGGAACATCTGATTTTCCAGTCCCAAGCTGAGGTCTGGTGTCCAGTGAGTCTACGTCATCACTATTTCGCCCTGCCATTTAGTGATACTATTGAACATGAGTCACTGATGACCACCTGCGGAGGTCTGTCCTGCAGACCCTGATTCAGCAACAGAAGAATGAAATACACTCTCACACACCAGAGTACAGTGGATTCCAGTGAGCTAGGGAGGTTGTTAGTCTCAGAGGGCGACTGCTGCTCCTCACAATTTTTCAGTACAGATTTAATAACAGAGGTTCTAAGTCAACTTACTTGCAGATAATTAACATCATTAAAAGAGTGGTTTTATGAATGATAAAAAGTCTTGGTTCCAGGGCCCAGAATAAACACCATTAATGGGTGATTCCCCTTTGACCTCCCCTGGGAGGACCATCCAACACAAAGCTTACATGAGTAAACAGTTAGAGCAGAGACAAAGGAATGTTGGGTAAACAGACTTCTTAACTTTTGTTATTCTAATCTTTACCCTATGACTTAAAGTTCTAACATTAGACCTGGCTGCCTTCAGCTCACTCTATTAAAACCTTTCAGCCTTCCAAAATGTTTGAGACTACCGTCTTATAACTTTCCCTAATATTTCCCTAATATTTCGCTAGCCACCCTGAGTGAATCCCAACAAACGTGGTTCTCAGAACTTGGAGAGGAGCCTGCACTCCCACAGAGCTAATCTCAGCCAGGGAGCCTGCTGGCTCAGGCTCCCAGATCACAGCTCCCAATGCTCAGCGATCCCAGCCCCATGCCACACCTACGTGCCAAGGAGCTAGTTGCCCTAACCCTCTAACCCTCAGCACTCTCCTCACCGTCCCTTTCTGCCTTTCCATCCTCAAGGAATCACACTTCTTCTCAATCCCTGAAACTCAAAGTGTCTCATCCCAAACGATCTCTTTCTTTCAACAAAGGAACCACCAGCCGAACCCTTAAGGATGGGTTCTAGCGACAGCCTCTAGGGAGTTGTCTTACTCAGCGTAGGCTGTGATATAGTTTGGATGTTTGTCCCCTCCAAATCTCATGTTGAAATGTGATCCCCAATGTTGGAGGTGGGGCCTGGTGGGAGGTGTTTGGGTCATGAGGGTGGATCCCTCACTAATGACTTGGTGCCCTCCCAGTGGTAATGAGTTCATGTGCGATCTGGTTTTAAAAAAGAGATAGACATCCCTCTCTCTCTTGCTTCCTTTCTCACCATGTGACAGACCTGCTCCCCCTCCACTTTCTGCCACGAGGAAAAGTTTCCTGAGGCCTCACCAGAAGCTGAGCAGATGCTGGTGCCAATCGTGTACAGCCTGCAGAACCATAAGCCAAATAAGCCTCTTTTCTTTATAAATTAGCCAGTCTCTGGTGTTCCTTTATGGCAATGCAAATGAACTAACACAGGCTGCTATAACAAAATACCATAGATTGGGTGGTTTACACAACAGATATTTATTTCTTATAGTTCTAGAGGCTGGGAAGTCTGAGATCAAGTTTCCAGTAGATTCAACTACTGGTGAGGGCTCTCTTCCTGGCTTGCAGATGGCTACCTTCTCACTGTATCCTCACATGATGGAGAGAGGCAACTCTGGTCTCCCTTATTCTTCTTGTAAGGGCATTAGCCACATCATGGACCATCAACCTTCATGATCTCATCTACACCTAGTCATGTCCAAGGTTCCCATCTCCTAATACCACCACATTAGTGTTGGGACTTCGACATATGAATTTGGGGACACACAAACATTCTGTCCATAACCAAGTCTGAAACTTGATTGCCTCTTCCCCTGGAGGAAGGAACTTCTTTGCAGCTAAAAGGAGACTGGTTTTCTCCAAAGCTGACATATAACTTGCAGAAATTTCCCTCTGTAGAACAAATAAATGGGAAACACACACGTATCACAAGTTAAATCTTCAGCCAGGTGAATTACTGCGCAGGTTGTTAACCTATGGAGTGGTAAGGCGTGGACCTTGCTTTTCCCATTATCTACGCAGATGCTTCTCTCCATTCAATGTACAGCATATGTTGCAAAGACTTCCATGAGGAGGGAAATACATGCAAATTCTACTCCTGTTATCAGAGAAGTGGAATCCCAGTGTTGAAAGGGATTTTGATATCACGATCTAACCCCTACTCAATGTTTTAAACCCCTCTTTATCTCTGCCAGTGATTATTCAGCTTATTTTTAGACGCCCAGTGACAGAAAACTCACCCACTGCTTTCTAAGTTCTCACTTGCTTATTTGCTTACTCACTTCTGAAAACACACAAATATACACACACATACATTTTTGGATGATTGTTAAGTACATTGTAAGAGAAAAAGCTTGGACTTTGTGCTGAATGGACCTAAAATCCAAGCTCTGCCACTTTCTGCCAGATTTTAAGGAAATGTTCTAACATTTTTGAGCTCTAATGTCATCACCTGCTAGAAAGAGAAGACGAGGAGGAACAGGAGGAGGAGAAAAAGGAAGAAGAAGAGGAGGAGGAAAAGGAGGAGGAAGAGGAAGAGGAGGAGGAGGAAGAGCAAGAGGAAGAGGAGGAGGAGGAAGAGGAAGATGACGACAAAATTCCTGTATTGTTTTGTGAATGTATTAGATAATGAAGTGCCCAGCAGAGGTGTTAGTTTCTCTCCCATTCCTTCATCACTGTTCCCTTTTAGCCTTTTGTTCATTTCCTTCAATGTGGATATCTTAACTGATGATTTGAGTTAATATCAAAACAATTTAGCCAATAGGCTATTGATGAAAACGTCACAAAAAGCCATAAAAAAGTCATTATGTTGACAAGGGAGACCCTTGCTTGGCAAGCAGACTCATAAATTCATAATTTATGCCCTCACTTGTCTTTGAATTCTTCAAGGGCATGGATCTTGTCTTATATCCCCCACAGAATCTACCATAAGTCTTCGTGCATAATAGAAACTCAGTAAATGCTTCGAAATTGAATTATGCTTTCTGTTACAAATTTAACTTCAGAAATGTATATAGATCATGGCAAAAATACAAACAGTGTTTGGATATCTGCTACTTTGGGGTTATCAGTTCCTACATGAGCATACAGAGGTTTGTTTCTGCATTTAAGCTATCAAAAAGAAAGCTTACCGTCTTGAAGACTGGTATAATCTTAAGGGCTACTGCATTAGCAACTAGGCAGTAAGTACCAAGCAACCTCTGCAAAATTTAGTTATTCTGTTTATTTGTGTGATTGAACTACATTTCTCCCTTTAAGAGTATTTGAATTTATTTATTTATTTTTTAGTAGAGACGAGGTTTCCCCATGTTGGCCAAGCTGGTCTCGAACTCCTGACCTCAAGTGATCTACCCCCCCTTAGCCTTTCAAAGTGCTGGGATTACAGGTGTGAGCTACCACACCTGGCCAGAAACTAGATAATTTGAAAAGTCAATTCTCAGTTACACTATATCCCTAGTGCCTGCCACAGTGACTGGCAGACTGGCAACATTTCATGAGTGGATAGACTGATAGGCTGATCCATGGATTCCAGAGTTTCCACTTCATTTTGAGTGTATTTGCTAAAAAATATGATGAAAGTAGAATTTACAATTGAACTTAAAGATCTAGTGTATGCATTACTTATTTTCATGTAATTTAAATATTCACATTATCACTTAAAATCTTAATACTTCATTCTCTCTGTTTCACTGGATTACTATATAAGGTAATGTTAAAACATAAATGGCTCCAAAATTGTCAAGAGATGTCACTCTCTGTGAATGAGCTTGGTACAAATCAACATATAATGATGAGCTTAACCTTGTAGAAATAACTCTTCCCAAGAGCTAGTTTGTAAATATGTTGCTGTTACAAACTTAGGAATCATCTAAATCCAAACAAGATGATTAAAATGCGACTTTAGAGAGTTACTAGAAAGAAAAATTGTTAGAAGAGACCAGACGGCCAGCAAGCAGTCGTCTTCTTCAGCATACTGTAATTATCTTAGTATCTGTGCAACCCCTACTCACACCCCCATTAAACTATAAGCTCTAAGAGAGCAGGGCCTTTTTTTTTTTTCACTATAGCATCCCCAGATCCTAGCTTATCACTTGACATCCATGCATGCTGCGGTTCTGGAAGAGCCTAGAGTGGAAAGCAAAAACAGTTTTTACTATTTCCTTCCCCAGTGAGATCTTCAAGTAGGGAGAGTTTGGTCTCTAGGACAGATCCCACTCAGCTAGTTTGCTTGCATGGAGGGGACAGTGAAGCTGGGAGTATAGAACAAATATTGTCACCTGCAGGGAATCAAGGCCTCTGTCAATAATTGTGAAGGGACTGAGATTTTAGCCTACTTGCAAGCCAACAAGGAGCTTGTAACTGTTTTATAGATGTGAGCAGAAGACACAAGACTTCTGAGTCAGAGACAAACGACTTTGTTACTCACAGCAAATCCAGTAGCCCTGGTGTTAGTTTGATGGTCACACCGGTTTCCTATTTCCTCTCATTAGGTCCCATAGGAACAATATATGTGGCCCTAGATGGACCCAGAACATGCAGAGTTGTGTTACAAGGGAGAAAGTCTCTACTATCTGAACTAGGTGGTTCACTGCTTTTATAGCAGGTGGAGGCAAGCCTGTTCTTTGTCCAAAGAGAGATATGACCTTCTCTCTCAAGGTTACTGTTGAAAATGCAAACTTGGAAATGGCCTGCAGAAAGAGCACTCACAGTCTTGCATTCGTGGCATATGCAGAAGAACACGTAAAGCTGCTCAGGGACCATAGTAGATTGCTGCTTCCAACAAGAATCAGATCAGGACCCCCTTCCCATGGGAGAGGAAGGAGAGGTTGAAGAGAATGGGGAGGAGTTATTCCAACACCTCTCCCCTGGAAGAAAAAAAGAAGCAATGCCCTTATAGGGGAATTTCCCAGCTTTTCACTCACTTAACACTTTGGATTTAATGAGCAGGTCAACTGGGCTATGGCTGCTTCTCTTTAGAATGAAAACAGAATTTTATCAGGGTAATTCTGCTCCCATATTTACTAGGATACATCCAGATCCACTACTGTGCCTTGTACGATCCTCTAGGGACAAGTTGGGGCAGTTCTAATTTTGTCCACTGTGATGGTTAGTTTTATGTGCCAACTTGGCTAAGCTATTGTGCCCAACTATTTGATGAAATGCTAATGTCAGTGTTGCTGTGAAGGTATTTTGTAGTTATGGTTAATATCTACAATCAGTTGACTCGAGGTAAAAGAGATTACCCTCAATAAAATAGTTGGGTTTATAGTTGGGAGATTACCCTCGTCCAATCAGTTGAAAGATCTTAAGAGTAAAACAGGTTTCCCTGAGGAAGAAAAAATTCTCCCTCGAGACTACAACATTCACTGCTGCCTGAGACTTTGCAGCCAGCCAGCTTCCCCTACGGGTTTCAGACACCAACCTCTACAATTACATGAGTGAACTCCCTGAACCCAGACGGATAAACCCATGTATCAGAAATAGGCCAGAACAAGATATTAAATACATCAGCCGATAGCTCTACTGCATCCTTGCTCACCATACAGCCTTGTAATGGCTTATTCAGGGTCTCAAGTCTCTTGCTACCTGAGGAAAAACAGGCATCAATAGTCCAGCCATTGGGTGATAACAAATTGACATCTTTGCTGTGCTGTTCATATTTTCTAAACCAAAATATGAGAGCACATGGACAAACAGATGTGAATGTACTTTGGGCAAGTGACTAAAATTTCTGATCCTTAGTTTTCTCGTCTGTCACAATGGGCTCATAATAGTTGCTACTTCCTAGAAATAAAGTGAAACCGTCTGTACAGCACTCAGCGGAGAATCTAGCAAACAATAACACTGTGTATGTTAATTTTATCATTATAATCATTACATCACCTCTCTTGATCTGCAATTCCTTGCCCACAAAATGAGGAGTTCAACCACATAGCTCCCAACTCCCTTCCAGGTCAACAGCTCTGTAACTTGGTAAGGCAGAAATAAACTTTTTAAATTTATATCAGCCCTGCTTCACAAATGACAATGGACACTAGGGGAGCAGAGGGGCTGGAGCCCAACTTTGAGTTCTGCCAGCTCTAGCATCCAGTTTTGGATGACACTGTTCCTAAATCCAGCTGAAAGCCTTCCACCCTACATTCACTTGTCTTGCCTCTTGTTGCCACGCTAAGCTAATATTAAATCTTTCGTTCAGCACACACTGAATTGCTATTGATTGTCGCATTGTGTCTCAGATTAGCTTTACTGCATTATATATTCAGCCACGTACAGTTGGCGGAAACCAGTATCCAGAGTCACCTCTCAGCTCTCTGCAGGCTTTAGAATGTTTTCAGGATTGTGAATTTCTTACAGAATGGGACAAAAGTTTCAATGAACTGGCAACTTTCATTGAATAATTCATATTGAACCACTAAGGAAAAGAACCTCAAAAGCACTGTCTGCCAGGAATATAAATCACTACTGATCAATTTCAGTGACTTCCAATGCATTAATCATTTTAATAATAAAACTGTTTGGGAAAAGACTGAAGGGTTGTGTCTCTTAATCACACACACCCAGAATCTGCTCTTAAATATGTCCAGGGAAACAGTGGGTTATGGATCCACTTGAAGAACTATTTAATTCCTCAAAACTATCAAGACTCAAGTTGAATTTAAAGGTGGAATTAAACAGAAGATCTATTGCTCATTAGAGTCAGTCGGTAGAGCTGAGACACATGGGTGATCTTTCTCCCATTAACAAATCTTTCAATACTTAAAAAGTAATAACTTCATAAGAATCGCACTTATGCAGGACAAACCGGATAGAGCAACTACAATTCTTCTTACTCCAATATTCCATATGCTTCTCCTTTTCCGATAAAAGCAATCTTCTTTTTCTAATAGACTTTGCTTCCATTTCTCTCTACCCCTCCCCTCAAAAAAGAAAATCACAAGTTTTGCTAAAAATTAGATTACGATATATTTCACAATTTAGTACTTAAATGTCCATGTATTGATTCATGACCGTTAATGCTGACTCCTAAGTAGACTATGAGACCCTTAGCAATAGGAACACCATCAGGAGTTTTTCCTATGTACTCCCACACATTCAGAACAGTGTTTCTCAATCAGGGCAACTTTGCATTCAGGGAACATGTGGTAATGTCCAGACACATTTTGATGGTCATGACTGGGTCATACTAGGTGCTACTGCAATCAAGTGGGAAGAGGCCAGGATGCTGTTAAATATCTTACAATGCTTGGGACAGCCCCCACAACGTAGGATTATCCGGCCCATGTTGTCAATAGTGCTGAGGTGGAGAAATTCTGATCTGGAATCATTCTGGGCACATAATAAATGATCAAAATGTTTGTTGATGGAATACAACTGGCTCGTGCTCACATGAAGATAAATAAGAACTCAGAGGGGTGTCGGGCTGGGGGCTTCATGGAGAAGATGGGTTTAATAGACACTTGTAAGTATGGGTAGAACTTGGGTGAGCAGGAAGGAGGAGAACAGGAAACATTTCAGAAAGGGAAAAGCTACAGAACTATGCCACTCAAGAGAGGTCTGAGAAGACTGATCTCATTGGTAAAGCCTAGGAGCCCTCAGATCAAGGAGATCTTAGTAGAATAGAACTCAGTATAAAATTTGACTGAATAATAGAGCTTTGTTTCAAAAACGACTATATGTTTTGGGGAAGGGAGTAGGAAAAAAATTCTATTTAGCACCATTTATATTTACATAAATAGCGCCATTGATTTATTTTAGCACCATCTTACAGATAAAGGAAATGAGACATGGAGACATTAACCATAAACTTGAGAATATTTTTGCTTAATACTTTGGTAAATCTGCTTACTTACACCTTTTAACATGAGCTGGGTGTTATTATAGACAATACTGCTAATGCATAGTATCCCGTGGTGTTTACAGCATGGGTTCTGGTTGAGAAACGCTGTTCTGGATGTGTGGGAGAACTCAGGGAAATCTTCTGACAGGTATTTCTACCACTAACCACTTCACCGTCTACCATGGACTCACGCTGACTTCACCACTCAGCAGTTCATGACCTTGGGCAGGGGCTGGACTTGTGAATATTAAATTGGCTTGTAAAGGTAAAACAGAAAGGACAGGACTAGGCACACAGAATACGCTCAGTCATGTTGGCTGTTTTTTATTACCATCATCCTTTTTAATGAAGGTTCCTTAACCCTAGCCTACAAGTGTCTGCTGGATTTACCACCTGAATAAACAGCATCGACTCATCTGGGGGTGGCAAAATGAAAGAAGAATTAGTGTAGGGGCCAGGGGAAAACTGCCTTTTTGCCCTCTGAAGGTTTGCTGAAAAATCAACTCACAAAAGGCAGCTTCATTGAAAGGCATATAAAATTTATTTGATCAGAATTTTGCATGACACAGGAGCCTTCAAAATGAAGACCCAAAGACACAGGGGAAACTGTCTGTTTTTATGCTTAGGTTCAACAAAGCATGGACAGTGTGTAGAAATATGATTGGACAAGAAGGGTATGAGCTAATGTGAAAAGACTGAGTGGGGAAGCCCTGCAAGGCCTGTCTGAATTCATCTTAGCCTCTCTGAGCACACGTTCCTTCCTTCCGGGTGTGGGACAGGGCCTTCTCTGGAATTGGGGTCTATGGCCTACAGTCAAACAAGGTAGATCTTTGTGGCCAGTTTTTATGTAGAAACACAGGTAGAGGGGAAGGAAGGAGTTACGGGAGTATTTTTAGGTGCCTTTGGGGAAAGGAGGTTCTGGTTTCTATGACCTGCCTTGGGGAAGAAGCTAGTTTCTGTATCTAGCCTTGGGGGAGAACGAGACTAAGAGACAGGAGAGCAGAAGAACAGTAAAGAAAAACTCTTGTTTCTGAACTCTTCATGGTGGGGTATTACCAACATTAGCAATTCCCTTTTAGGAATTTCCCAACTCTTTTCAATGGCCTATTTTCAGAGATCTCACAAAACTCAAGAATTTCAATGTCACCTCTCAAGCTGCAAACATTTTTCCCTGCAGCCTCCTTGTTAAATCTGCAGTTTGGACAAGGAAGCAATAAAGCAAGCATGTGCAGGCCTCTGCTTTGAGTAGCCAGCTGAGAAATGATTCCAAGGAGGGTGTGTGTAAATGTGTGTGAATGTGTGTATATGTGTGTGTGTGCATGTGTGTGTGTGTGTGTGTGTCTGTGTCTGTGTATGTGTGTTGTTGGGAGAAAGAAAAAATGCAAGATACACAGCAGCATGACCCAGAGTTGCTGAGAACACAGTGCAGGCTTCAGGGACTTTTACAATTCCCAGCAATCAGCACCTTTACGTGCAACTTATTTCCAGTTTTTTAAAAAATGAGGTGGGTGGTTCCTCCATCAAAGTTACCTCCCTGACTTTTAATCGCTCATTAAATGGGAAAGAATCCAGAGGATCCTTAATGGTGAATGGGGCTGGAGCCTCTGCCACTGAAAAGGACTGGGTAGACTGAACCTAGAGAGGATAAGCTAACAGGGCCCAGAGTGGCTGCCTTCAAATATCTGCAGGGCTGACAGTGTAGACAGGAATTAAATATGTTATGTGTAGGAGCAAGTTGCAGAGAGCAGGTTTCCGTGCAACATACCAAATGTTTTCCTGCTGCTTAGAACAGTCTAAAAATATAATCCACTGTCAAGTAGTGAGTTTCCCATCATTAGAGTTATGCAAGCAAGAGGCTGCATGACCATTTTGCAGGGATGTAGTAATTATTTCAAACATTAAAGCCAATTCCAATTATATAGTTTCCAAATTTAAAACGTATATTGCCTATTTGGATGTGAGGAGTAGATTCTGCTTCTTGTCTTTGCCTTCCCCTGGCCTGACTCCATAGCAGTGATAGAAAGCGTTTCCATCTCCAAGGCCAGCTCCTGTGATCGTTGGATGACTGGGCCACTGTGGAGGCTGCCGAGGCTATGTCATGTGATCAGTTAGTAATGCTAAGGACAAAAGGAAAGCGCAGAGGAGGCCTGCTTTTCATTTCTATTGTACATGCAGCAGCTATATGTAAAGATAATCTTTTAAAAACATTTTCAATCTAATTTTCCTTCTCAATAAGCAAAATTCTTTCCTTTCCCTCATTACGGTTAGGACGTGAGATTTATTGCCTCAGGGAAGGGGCAGCTGGATCTTTCTAGAACAAAAAGACTATGTGGTAAGGAAGAAGAAAGACAGAATGCAGGGCAATTTCCAGCAGACAGAAGGGAACATAGAACTTCTCCAGAGGAGGTGAAGAGTTCTGGAGCTTCCTGAGACGTCCCTGTCCTGCCTCCGAGCCTCACTCAGGGCAGGGAGTACGGAGAGAATGGAAACCTGGGGTAGGGTGAAGGGAAAGTCAAACACCAAAGAGGATCCAGGACACTTCCCGTTTGGAATTCCAGAGAGAGACCATCTCATGGTGTCCTGCGCCAACAACACAGGCAGCCACAGCAGGTCAGAACGACAGGGTGGCGTGTGTGAGAGGAGAGGGCCACAGTAGAGGTCCTGAACATCTCTGTTCACATGTGCTGTAGAAGTGTCTGGAGTTCTCAAATGTACTAGTGAGGGATACTGAGTTGAGAGCAAGGGGCCAGCCTGGAGTAGCTGCTGTGTGTCATCAAGTGACACCGTTGATTGCCGGAGATTCTATAAAGCCACTGACATCTGAGATGGACATTACATCAACAAAGAAACCACCAAGCTAAGAGAGCACGCTCAAGGGACGCCACTGTGAATGTGTCAGTAGCAGATACACAAGGACAGAGGCCGTGGCCAGAAAGAGTTCTGCTGGAGCTCAGAGGAAGCTGAGACGCACAGCACTCTCACCAGGACCCTCTCCCTGAAGCACAGAGGATGCAGAAGCTTCTCGTTTGAAGCCACTGAGGAATGCCGGACAGGAGACCCTCTGAAAGTGCCCACAGTAAGCCTGAACTGCAAACTGACTCATTGCTACAAAGGCCATTTTCACCCAGAAAAGACTGGGTTGCTTTTAATTCACAAGAATACATCATAGGGTGTGGCATGATAGAAATGGAACTGGCCTTTCCAAATCTGACTCCCTCACACACGTACACACTGTAAGTTCATCTGCAGTCAATCATGAGAGCCTGTCAAGGTGCAGCAAGAGCAGAAAGAGCTGGAAGACTTTTGAAAGCAGAAGGAAAGAAGGAAGACAATTATGTGGTCACGTGGTAGGAAAGAAAGAGAGGGAGAGATCCACATGAAGGCTAGCGATAGCACTATGGAATGTTTCTCACACCGCAGGCACTTTGCATCCTATGACTCCAAGTGTGTCCTCAAGACCAGCAGGCATCACCCAGAACTTATCAGAAATCCAGAGTCACAGGTTACTCCCCAGTCCTACTGAATAAGAATCTGCATTTTAACGTGATCCCAGGTGACTTTCGTGCTCGTTAGAGTTGAAGGGGTGCTACATCACGTGATTTAACATAATCAGTTTAACTCAGCAATTCTATCCGTTCAAGACAATTCTCTCACTTTGCAGATGAGGAAGCTGAGATCCAGCCAAGTTCACATATCTGGTAAGTGATAGAACCTAGATACCAATCCAAGCATCCTGACTCCAGAGTCCTCTTCGCTGTACCAAAGGCTTAGGCCACTTCACTGGTTGGTTTCTGGTCAAACGTGTGTTGACAACTGTGTGGATGCACACCCAGAGCGTTTTGGAATCATCTGTGAAAATATGGCAGTGACAAGATTTCCTTTTCCAATATGTTTTCCAAAGTAAAACACCAGACATTCATGATTCAGCCCATGTCTGCGATTCTGCATGATCAAGTACCCCCAGTACTTTAAGCTTTTGGATAATTCATAGCTATCATGTCTAAATTGTTCTGCTTGTTCTAAATTTGCCCTGCCTGTGTACCTTTCAAGATAAGTTCTTTCAGCTGATAAACTCCCGTTTTTGAATGCAAATGTGTTTTGAAATGTTTCTGTTCCATCATTTCTCCCTCAAAATCATACTATAGCTGAATTACTCAAAAGAAATCCTAGTGAAGCACAGAACATTTTCAAGCATAAGCCTGTGGTGCTTTTCATCTAAAAAGGTGACTAACAGCTTGCATAAGCTTATAACCAGACTTAAAGCTTAAAATCCCTGTGGAGTTTGCAAAGGGCATTGCAAAAGCCAGCCAAACCTGGGAAACATAAATGTCTTTGCATGCTGACTTATCTACCAGTCACGAAACCAGTCTGATTTAAAATTGCCGTTACTCGTTTCAGCTCCACAACCTTTATTTTCATGACAGTGAGTTGAAAAAGCACTCCTACCTCTGTTAAGAAAAATCAGAAATGACTTCTATCTAACAAATGTTAATTAGGTCACACAATGTCGTGGAAAGAGTCATGAAGTGAGATGAAACCCGTGCAGCAATATCTGGCATCGAGTGGGTAATTATAAACATAAGTTGGAAAAAAATGAATGACATGGAGTCCCGGGTCTGGAATTAACCAGTTTTGTGGCCTTGGGGGAAGGCATTCTCCTCTCTAAGTTCACTTTCCTTGGACTCAATAATTTCCTAAGATTCTTTCTCGCTTTGCAGTCTCAAATTTAAAATCAGATCTTAATTATGAGCTAAGTAAATATAGCATACTTAATTTGAAGGATGGCATACTGATAAAGAGAGTTAAGAAGATGACAAGGCAGCATGGAAATTAGTTGTTACATAATACAGAACACAAAATGTTGTTTATGATCTCTAAAACTATGTAAGATGCTGCAGGCGTCTGAACAAAAGCCGAAAGGAAAGAGGGGACAAAGAAAACAGAGTGAGATCACAGGTGGGTCACCTTTCCTTCTATTTTGATTGCCACTATTTGCTTTTTGTTTTATGTTTAAAAACAATACTTTTAGGGAAGAATTTCTTCATGCTTTATGGAAGAACTGTTTGCCTGGCAGTTTGCTGTCATGTATTTTCTCAGCTTCCAAAATAGTGTTAGCCAGGTTGATCTCGTTGCTATTTATGGACCGTGTCACCTTCCTGAGCTCAATATTGTTTCCAAAGCTGTCACGGTAAGGTGGCACATCCTCAGCCCAAACCATCCGCTCAGCCCAAACCTACAACCACAGCCACAGACTCTACCTCTGCCTTTCCCTACACTGCTGCTGGGGAGAGGACAAATACAGAACAGAAAGGTCAAATCGGAGCACCTTGGGTGGGAAGCAACCCCAGAGTTTGCCTCATCCTTCCTCTGAGGTAGCCCATGTACCATCTACCTGGTTCATGAAGAAGCGCAGCTCTGCCCACTTTGATCCACCCTGAGGGCCTCCATAAGCCATTCTGGACAATGTGTCTCTGCTCCCCACCATGGCAGCATTGGATTGAACCTGACCCAAGACGGCCAGCTGGAGCCTCTTTTCTGGACATTTGAAACTGGGACTAAGAGGCTCTCTCAAGTTGGTAAAATCAAAACATGTCAGCATGTCAGCTTGGGAGCAATGGGATAGGCTATCACCACGTGGACTGCAGCAGGCAGAGGAAGTTCTCATGAAGGGCAGCATGCCAGTGAGGAGAGAAAGTGTCTGGATGGCTTTTTGCACCCCGTTCCAGCTTCTTCCTGCGGGACTGCAGCAGCCTGTCCTTGGGTTTTGTGAAACAGACTGAATCCCTAAAATAAAGTATCTTTTCAGCTTAAGCTAAGGCAAGTTGGTTTATGTAACTTGCCATCAAAACTATCCTAATACAGCTTCCCTCCCTCAGTTAACTGTGGGACCCTCTATCTCACATGCCCTTGGAGGCCCTGTGTGACCCTAACGCCCTGCCTGGCCTCCCACTCCATATTTTAGCCATGCTGGATCGCACATGGCTGTGCCACAAGCCTCCGTGCCTCGTGTCTCTGGGCTCTGGTAGCTGCTCTGCCTGAAATGCTCAGCAGCCCACGAAGCTCCCTCTCCAGCATCCTCAGGCAGGTTAAAAACCTGGCTGCAGGGCCTGCTTACCTCCCTTGACTTTCAGCCTTGCCTGCGATTAAGACGCTCTAGACAGAGAGCTGCCTAGGATGCTGGAAACCGCTCTTTCTAATCCAGGCTAGGCAGAATAGGCTTTGAGCTCAAGAAAGCAGGTCCTCCCAGGGAAGCTGAGGGAGAGGAACCTCCTTGCTGCAGCCTGAGATTATGTTGTTCTCCCTAGCTTTGACTGCATTCTTTTTTTATAAGGATTTCCTGTGCACCCAGGTTAAAGGCAGGCAGGGCCCAGCAGCCCTATGCCTACTGAGGAATCAACACCCAGGGTACAAAAGTAGATGAGGGGACTTTTTACCATCTATGCCATAAGTGAAAGGACAGAGGTTCTCTGGATATGCCTGGATAAGAGGGAGACTTCGCCCCAAAAAGATTTTCTGAAGAGCAGCAAATGTGCACATTTTAATCCTTGATCAAGTTGGAAGGAATGGCAAATAATGATAACACTGTACAGGGCCCACATACAGAGCACACACAGTGCTTCACAAAAGTCACCTAACATAGGTGATATTATCCCTGACATAAAGAAAGTGAGGTACAGAGGTTAAGCAACTCGCTGAGGTTGCAGAGACACAGAGTGAGACTCTAGGTGCAGAGCTAGTCTGCCTGGCTCTGGTGACTGCCTCTAAGCCAGTGGTTCTCAAAGTGTGCTCCCTGGACTGGCGGCATCAGCATTACTGAGGGGCACTTGTTAAATGCAAATTCTTGGGCCCCAACCCAGACCTACTAAATCAGACACTCTGTTCCCAGACCCCAGCAGTCTGGGTTTTAACAAGCCCTCCAGGCGACTCTGAGGCACACGCTGCACCCTCATTACTCAACGCGGGACTCCGTCCAGCAGCATCGGCATTGCCAGGGAGCTGATTAGAAAGGCAGACTCTCAGGCTCCACCCCAGACCTCACAAACTGGAATCTGCCTTTTACCATCTCCAGGTGATTTGTATGCACATTAAAGTTTAAGAATTAAAAAGCGCTGCTCTGCACTATGAGGAGGAAACAGCTGGCATTTAATACAGTATAACTGTAATCCTGTTTAAAGTCCAGAAGAGGAGGGGAGAGTGAAGAGAACCACTGTGAATTAAATTGACAAAATACAGATTGATGGGAGAAAATTCATACAAAGTGTATTCATATTTTTTTATTCCACATGCATGGCGGCTTCACAGAAAAGAAGTGAAAAATCCAAAGAAGCCGTTAGGCTCAGGGTCTTGTATATCATTTTAACAACAGGTGATAAATTGTGGAGAAGTGACTAGACAAAGAAAAGAGGGCTGATAAAGTTTGGGAAATAGGAGTAATAAATTGTGGGAAAGTGATGAGGAAACACATGGGGGAAACTAATGAAAGATAAGGGTTATTTTAATAAGGTATGTTTATGCAGACTTACTCTGGTGCCAGCTCTTCATTTCCAACGATAAGGGTTGCACTCCTTATCGTGGTATAGAAGAGGAAATTTATGCTCTGCTTTTAGGCAGATAACAAGAAAGTAAAGAACTTTTCCCGTATCTGTTGATTCACAATTGCTCAAAATAATCTTTATGCCAAAGTGGCATATTTGGGGGTGGCACATTCTAGACTCCTTCACAAACAAGAGACAAGCAACCAGCATGGCTCATAAAGGCAAACCAGCCCAGCTTTGCAGCTTTCAGTACTGCAGTGAAACTGTCCAGCAATGATTAGAAGTCACTGGGCCCCTTTGGCTCTTAATGATCACAGATGTTTTTATTTTCCAGATATTTCTGTGCAATATATGCTTTTATAATCACTCAATTACCACAACCCCTTGGATGACTATCCATATTATGAAATATAAACAATACAGCCTCTAAAATGAGGCTGAGGGTGTTTACTTATTAACACGCAAAGTTTCTTGTCTGTGTATGAAGTGAGGGTAAACTCACGTCACTTATTTACATGTGGCTCCAACAACTACTTATAGATAGGTATGCAGGCAGACGACAGATGGGTAAATGATATCAATACACAAATATATGAAGAGAGCGCTAGAGAGCCAATAAGACGCTAACACTGGTTACATTTTTGAAGTAAGGTTTGTAGCTGTTTTATTTTCTTTTTGCTTTCCTTTTTCGAAATATTCTTCAATACGCCTACTTTATGATAATGAAAAAAGGTCTTTGTAAAAATCTTATGTAATATTTTAATTCACTCTACTCCTGGATACATGATTTTTCTCAAACAACTGTTTCCTTCCTGTGTGTCTAATCTTTTCATTTTAACCATGTGGAGAGGACATCTCTATAATGCCTGACAGAGTCCCTGCCCCTGAAAGGGTCTCTACTGATCATAATTAACGGTGATGATGTCACAAGTTTGTAACTCCAGACTCCATTATTGTACTGTGGTGTCCTCGGGTAACACTGAAGGGCTGTAGCACACTTTGCCCCTCACTCAATGACCCCAGTTTGCTGTGCTCTTGGCTCTTGGATCTCAGACCTGCTTAGTTTCAACATCTTCAGGGGGTCCACATTATCTGTCAAAGCATCTGCTGTTACATGCTGTCTGCTCTCTTCTAATCTGTGGCTTCCAACATACTGAATCCTTAGAAATTAGAGGACCTCTATGATTATCACTGAATGTAAAGTAAGAGTAAGTATTTTCCAAATCAAAGCTCAAGGAAGTTTCCCAAGAGGAAGGCACGTGAGCTTTGGTACATGAGCTTCCCGGCGGTCTCAGCTGCACGCAGTCTTTTTTGGTTTGTCTTCCGGTTCCTGAGTCTATTCTAAATTGGTGGAGTTGCTGGAGAGCAGAGTTCTGCATACCTGAAGTGGCAGTGTTTCTCAAGGCAGATAGCTGCTTAAGAAATGGCATGGTTCAGATGCTCTGGACATCTCCCTCCAAAAGAAGGAGGCCACAGATGGCAAAAACAGAACCAACTGGGGTCCCCTCTACCCCCCACCCCATCAAAGTGAGGTTATTTAGGGTTACCACCTGGCTACTAGATTTGCCAGATGGTAAGCCTGAGTAACTGCTCAGAAAGAGAGCAACTGCCCAATCTATTACCCTCGCACAGTAGACACTGGTATTTTAACACGTGGCTCGCATCACAGTACACAACACAGGGAAAGAGTGGGGGAAGACCCGTCATAAAGGCAGCCATCTGGGCTCATGTTGGACAGCCCTGCTCACAGTGGTCGTGGGAACAACTGAGTTTTGTTGGGGCAGGGATGGGGGGAGGCGCTGGAGATGGAGAATGGGGTACAGAGTTGGGTGAGAGAGGCGGGAAGCTGGACGTGTGTCCACCTGTGCCACTGGCCTCACAACTGAATCATTTTGGCCACGGAAAAGCCAGTTGTTTCCATCTCTGAGATATCAGTGACTCCTGCCCATCCTCGTCTTATTCTGAGTTTTTCTTCATTATTTTCCATTTTCATGAAAAAGGAATGTTATTTTTCTACCAATATGGGAAAAATAGGCATGTAACTAAAGGTCCTTTTGAATACTTCGATAGTACCAATCCAACTCTGATAGTGACAAAAATGGTTTTCTCTTAGCAAAAGGCATGTATGCCTGGTGGGGTGAGGGCAGGGCAGGGAGGGTTCACGCACTTTGGCTCTCCTCTCAAACTGACTGTGACAAAAAAGCTCCAACGGGTCCCAGCAGGGCTGCCAATTGTGGGGCTGACAGACGCCGGACCTTGGCACCACAGAGAGTGACACCTGGAAAGAAAAGCAAGTGAACTGGGCCGTGCCCCATGTCAGACCTGGTAAACTGCATGGGAACAGGAAGCCTCTCGTCGTTGTTCAGATCCCTTTATGTTGCCCCTCATTCCCCACAGTGCCCAGCTGCCCACGCTGGGACATGAAGAGGGAGATGGAAGCAGCTGGTTTTCCAGCAGTCTAAATGATCTCAGTTCTGTGGCCAGTGGTACATGTGGACACACGCCCTGCTTCCTGCCGCCCCTCCCGACTCTCCACAACCCCACGCTGCCCAAATCAAGCAGTCGGTTTTGTCTGTCGTAGTAAATTCATGCAGGCGTCAAGGACTTACTAGATAAAGACCAGCTTCATTACGGGGTTTTTAACCCGACTCTTCAAACCCTGAGTACTATGCATGACTTAATTTCGGAAACGTCAGTGACAGTGGGGAATGCTCCTGTGACCCACTTTAAGGAGCTGCTGCCGTTCCTGCTGCTCTCTAAGGTGTGTCCTCAGCCAAGAGCTGCTTTATGTCCTCCTCAAGGCCATGCCATTGACTGCCATTACTGTCACAGAGAAGAGGAGGCAGCAGCTCAGGAGTGAAAATGACGGAAACTCCTCATTCGTGTTTTAGAACAAATATAAGGAAATAAGCCAAAAACAGCCAGTATAATTCCACATACATTTTTATCAGGGCTCTCTACTATTGTGGACATTTTCAGCCTGTCTACAATGTACAGTAACCCTGGGAGCCCAGAACCTGGGGTGGCCCTTGACATATGAGGAGACCGGGGCACATGGGCTCCTGGATCACAGAAAGAGTGGGAGACAGAGCAGGTCTGCAACTCCTGCTTCTGACTGGAGTGCCTGTTCTCTCTACACCAAACCTCACTGCTTGCACCCATGTATCGCCGTCTGTCTATCAAAATGTTCTCTGCCGCTCCTCATCTTGGCTGCACGCTCTTCACTAACCCCACACGCTCATTTTATTTTCATCAGCATTATGCCGTCTGTGTCTCAGTTCTTAAAAATGATGGTCAACTTCATCACTCATTAAATCATAGAGAGCAATAGTGTCTCCATCTTATAGTTTGAGGTTTTCTAGCTCCCAGGCAGCTGGTCTTGCTCCAAAATAATCCCCTTCGGTGAGGAACCTTAAATGAGCCTTTCTCAGATGCCAGTGGGCCCACTGCTAGTGGTGTCTTCACATCGCACATCCAGTGTGGCACGGAGCAGAACAAGACAAAAACCAGGGAGAGCTTAGTGTCACAGCCAGCAGCAAGCTGCAGACCACGAGTCTAACTGAGAAAGGTCAAAAGGTGACAATACCTGTGAGGGGATGCCATGAAATGTGAGTCACAGATGAAGACATGAGAAAGTAGCTGATGGTACAGGGGGCAAGCCTGAGACATGCAAGCCATTTCCTGGTTTATTTGGCACAAGGAAGACTTTAAAGAGTCCAGGTATGACTGTCTCCTTTTGCTCCCCAGTGTCTCAAAGGCACCACCTGTCACCTGGCGGATGACTGACTCAGCAGCCTGGGAGTTCACAGGGGACCAGCCTGCCCTGGACACAGTCCTGTTGAGTGAAGCCAAGGAATCTCACACAACAGTGATAGGTTAAAGCCAACAGATGTCCTCACACCCTACATCATAGAGAAAGTCGGGATGAGAGAGGAATAACTGACAGTGTCCCTAATCAAAACAGACATCTTGTCACAGCATATTTAGTGGAAAATACATAGAAAACAAATGCTGAATTCCCCATCCAGGCTGCAATACCTAATATACCACTGTCAAGAAGAAAGCATTTAATGAAATCCTTTAAGTTTTATCTAGGATAGGTGCTATATGGAGCAATTAGACAGCAAGCTCATGGTGCAGTACCAACAAAGCTGGTCTAGACAAATAGGCACAGCACAATATCCAGCAAATATGTAATGAGAAACCTACTGTGGGCCAGGCACCAAGCCAGGTTCTGATATCACACCCAAGCTGTTCTTTAAAACTTCCAAAGCAAGTTCACATACATAGTCAAACCTGAGCCTCACAAAACCAAGTGACACAAGTAGTTATTATCCTATCCTCACTTGCAGATGAGTAAACTGATGTTTACTAGGGTCAGATGAATGATCCAAGGTCGTAAGACTAAAGCTTAGTATCGCGTCAGTCCATGACCACTTAACTTTTCTGCATTGGGCAAGAATCTCGGAAAACAGAAAACAGAGAGTCAGGGAACATCTTGAGAGGGAAGTTCCCTAATGTGTGTCAATTTCACTTGTTTTTAATAGTTCTAAATGTCACCCAAGGGCTACTTGTCTTCATGCCCCTGAATACCTATGGAATTTTTACTTGTGCCAAAAGCCTGATCCTCGACTCTGTACTCACTCTGCCTCAGATGTCTCTGCATTCTGCCTTCTCTACTTTTTGGTGGGAAGCGTAACATATTAGTAAGGATATGCTTACCCTCAAGCAACAGAAAACCCAACTAACATAGACTTAAGCAATAAAGACATTTAATTATCTTATATAACAAAAGATGTGAAAGCAGGCCATTCCAAAGGTGGCGCCTTGGCTCAAAACTGTCATGAAACAAACAAGACCTTCCTTTCTTTCCACTCTACCCTCTTAGGGTTGTTGCCTCATGGCTATAAAATGGCCGTGACAGCTCGTCTAGTGTTCTCACAGGTCTGTGGCCAAAGGCATATCCCAGTCACATGACCACGCCCGCAGCAAGGGTGGCTGGGAAAGCAAGAATCCAGGGTCTGTGGCCTTCATAGTGGGCGTGTGGTGTGTGCATAAGAAAAAAATTCAAGAGTGGTTATTGGATAGCTAATCCGCAGTTTCTGCCATGGATAACTTTCTGATTCCTGGTCAGAGTCAGAGCTGAAAACGAATTCCTCTTGAGCAGAAATACGGATTGGATTTCTTGACACTATTTACACGTTGATCTACTCATTTTCTATTGCTCCAAAGTAAATAACCACAGACTTAGCAGCTTAACGCAATTCCCACTTGTTTCTATATAGGCCAGAAGTCCAGGAAGGCTTAAGTGGGTTCTCCATACATGAACCTACAAGGCTAGAATCAAAGTGTTGGTAGGGCCAACCTGTCATCTACAGACTTGGGAAGAATTCACTTCCACGCCCAATCAGGTTGAAAAGCAGAATTCAGTTCCTTGCAATGGTAGGACTGAGGTCTCCATCGGCCTTGCTGGCTGCCAACCAGGCACCAGTCTCAATGCCAAAGGCCACTCAGTCCTGGCACCTGGCACCCTCCATCTTCAAAGCCAGCAACAGTGTACTGAATCCTTTTCATACTTGGAATCTCTCTGACTTCCCTGCTTCTGCCACCAGCCAAAGAGGGCTCATGTGCTTAGATAATAATACAGATAATAAGCCTTTTGCCATAATCAGGGATGTGGCAGCAGAGGGTAAAGATTATAAGACCATCTTAAAATTTTCCCTACCATAGTCACCACTAAAAAGTACGTAATTGGGACTTATTCCTGGAATTGAGAATAGGGTCAATCACGACATGGACAGGAGGAATGCCAGTCAAAACTAGGGCTCTGCGAGTGAAAAGTTTAGGGAGACAATGGGGGGTGAGCAACCAAGAGTGTCTGAATTAATTATTTTCTATGAAACTGAGTTATTAACCTGTCAACATAAATTCACAGAGCTATAATACTGGAGCAGTTTATTTTTTCTAAAGGGTTGAAGCCCACAGGCTGGAAATCCCACAGGCTTGAAAGCACAGACTCCAGCAGAAACTAAAAGCAGGCACTTCAAGGGAGGAAACGGGGAAAAGGAATTTGTGTTGAATGGGTTGGCTAAGTATACATATTCAACAGGTTATAGGAAGAGCTGCGAATGTTCCTGAAGGGAGGTACACACATGCCTAAACAAACATGCATGTTACACGTGGCCCATGCTCACTTTTGGGTGGAGACTTAACATTTAAACTCTTTGCAATTAGATCCTATATGTCAAATGGTGAAGCAGAGAACAGGAAGGCGCTCAGTGCAAGCCTCTGTAAACTGGCCAGAACCAGTCTACCATCAGTGGACACTTACCAGGAGAAAGTTACTGAAATCAATCTCTGATCCAATCAAAATAGTAGTTATGGCTTGCAGAAAAGGGACAGGGAGAGGGATCGCTTAGTGTCTGGTGGTTGATGAGCAGCAACTGTTTCAATATTGCTTCCCTGGAGGCCAGTGCTTGTTTAGCTACTAGAGAAAAGAAAAATGTTGCAGCTGTTAGAACCTAGTTTACTCCCTAAGTGTTGGGAGGTGTGACTTAACCCGTACCTGGCACAGCCTTGGGTCTTGTTTATAATTTCATATATTTTTACCACCAAGAGTCCATTCTGTCGTTCTTATAATCTCTACTTTAACATCCCTAATGTAGTTAAACAGCAGAGCATCATCTAGCTGGTGATTACTTTTTTTTTTTTTTTTTTCTTTTTTTGAGACGGAGTTTCGCTCTTGTTACCCAGGCTGGAGTGCAATGGCGCGATCTCGGCTCACCGCAAGCTCCGCCTCCTGGGTTCAGGCAATTCTCCTGCCTCAGCCTCCCGCGTAGCTGGGACTACAGGCACGCGCCACCATGCCCAGCTAATTTTTGTATTTTTAGTAGAGACGGGGTTTCACCATGTTGACCAGGATGGTCTCGATCTCTTGACCTCGTGATCCACCCGCCTCGGCCTCCCAAAGTGCTGGGATTACAGGCGTGAGCCACCGCGCCCGGCCTGGTGATTACTTTTTATAAGAACATGGTAGGGCCGGGCGTGGTGGCTCACGCCTGTAATCCCAGCACTTTGGGAGGCCGAGGCGGGTGGATCACGAGGTCAAGAGATCGAGACCATCCTGGTCAACATGGTGAAACCCCGTCTCTACTAAAACTACAAAAAAATTAGCTGGGCATGGTGGCGCGTGCCTGTAGTCCCAGCTACTCAGGAGGCTGAGGCAGGAGAATTGCCTGAACCCAGGAGGCGGAGGTTGCGGTGAGCCGAGATCGCGCCATTGCACTCCAGCCTGGGTAACAAGAGCGAAACTCCGTCTCAAAAAAAGAAAAAAAAAAAAGAACATGGTATATATAAAGCACTGATCAGGACAAGGATCCCTGCTTCATTTAACTTTCCCTTCCTCTCCCTCCACCCTCACTGTCCCGGCCCTATCTCCTCAGCCTCCCCCATGCTCCCCCATGGACTATGAAGAACGTGGATTCACAGGGAGTTTGATAGTATTTTCCTGTAAAAGTACTTAGTGTAGCCAGATTTCTCACATGGATTTTTCACCAGTTTGTTTTTATTAGGCAACACAGAAAGACGAGGGTTTTTGGAGAAAGGAGGCACATCTCGTACAGCTCCCTCACAGCAGGTCCTAACACTGTCCATGGTGTTTAGAGTGAGACTTTCTGTGGCTTTACATACATTTCTGGTTAAAAAAAAGAAAAAAGAAAAAAAAACCACCCCCCTCTCTGAGGCGGAGATGTTTCATCACCTGCTCTTTCAATGTATTATTTTCTGTTTCGCTGCCTCAAACCAGACTCAGACCGCCAATGCTCTTTATTTCAATTAGTTTTACCTGTTTTATGACATCTATTTGGGTTTCACTTTTGGTTCCTCCACCAAAAAGTCTGAAATTCCAGGTCAGAGGTCTCCAAGGAACTCATATGTGTTTGCACAAACGTGTGGAAATCCTTAAGAACTAGAAATTACCAACCAGTCAGCGCGCAGTGCTTGGTATTTTTTGCTTTTGTGGAGGCTTGTGTTTACCTTTTATTTTAAGTGCTTTCCAGCCCATCCTCTTGAAGCACCTCGCCTTGCCAGGAGCCTTGCTCATTTGTTCTTGCTGCCTCCCTCATTCACAAGGCCCATCAATCAGCGTCTGAAACAAGGAAGCTTCTGTGTAGAATCAAAAGCCACCGCAGCACAGCTGAAGGCAACAGAATGCAGTGAGCATTGTTGTTTGTACACGGGCCTTCATCTCCTTCAGAAGTCTCTGTTTGAAATGAATGAGGCAGACAAGAGTGTGGCTTCAAAAGCAACTCTCCTCCTCTGGGCTTTGCTTATTGAAAGTCCTGTGAGCACTGCTACTAGAAAGTAAAGAGAATAAAAGGCAAACCTGAGGCAGGCTGCAGGTTCCTATGCAAGGCACTCGTACCCAGCCTCAGCCAGGCAGTACAGTCGGTCATTTGCCTTCACTTTGTCTATTTGAGTTTGCAAGGTTAACATGAAAGAGGCTGTTTATTTTCTCCCAATGATTATGCTTTAAAATTACATGAACTTCCCTCACCTAGAGCCTCGCCCAGACGTATAACAGGCTTCTCTCTTTGCCGGTACCTCTTGAGGGTGTCATTGCTGATGGAAACAGAGCTGCCTTCACTACTGTTGCCATGGCTACAGTTTCTGGACCAGAAGACTGGCTGATCCTTAGCCCAGCTCTTCCACCCAGCTATCATCTCCTCCACAGCAAGAGGCCTCCTTATTCCCTGATCTATTTTGTGTTTGGCTGGAAGATTGGAGAGTACATAGTTTTCTACGGTACTTATGACCCTTCTGTAGGCTCTTAATGACCCTAATGTTGATTAGGACCCAAAGTCTTGGGCCAGTGGAAAAGTTAAAACAAAGTTCAAGACTCATATAGATGATGATCCCAATAACCATCTAAATGGCTTGAGAATCATCACCTCCATCTTTTGTCCACAGAGGGTTTGCAATGAGTGCTGGAGAGTTCACACCTAAATATCTGGCCCACCACGGGGAAGTATAAAGGACTGTACAACAAGTATTTGAAGTGTAATTTCATTTATCAATTCACTCTATTTTTCACACCATTTTTTCCTGCCTAAAATTTCCTCTTAATGTCTCGCATTGTTTGTATCTTTTTAAAGTGCTTTAAATTCTTTTGAAGCTAAACTACATATAAGGAAAATATAGGTATAATCATCAAAACTCCATTGGATTCTTGCTTATTAGGAGGGGAGGGGGGAAAGTACAAAGGTTTTTATGTCCAAAAAGGGACAAGTTAACATAATGCAAAGTACCTAGAACGTATTCTGTGTAAAATCAAATTGAATACTTTTACATAAATTTTCCTTTGGAAAAAAAAGTACACATGATTAAAGAAAAATTGAATTTCTGGTTCAAAGGAGGAATAAGGACATGGCCTTCCTAATCCAATAAGCTCCGTGAATAACCAGGGGCCTGCCAGGTAGAGTTGTTCACACAAGAAAGTTAGGCAGTACCTTCAAAAACCTGAGATAGGCGGGGTGTGGTGGCTCACACCTGTAATCCCAGCACTTTGGGAGGCTGAGGTGGGCTTATCACTTGAGATCAGGAGTTCAAGACCAGCCTGGCCCAACACGATGAAACCCCATCTTTGCCGAAAATACAAAAATTAGCTGGGCATTATGGCACATGCCTGTAGTCCCGGCTACCTGGGATCCTGAAGCAGGAGAATTGTTTGAACCTGGGAGACGGAGTTTGCAGTGAGCCAAGATTGCACTACTGCACACTAGCCTGGGTGATAGAGTGAGACTCCGTCTCAAAACACAACAAAAACACAACTTGAGATGGACTGTATGAGCAGGTATCAGGGAGGTGCCCAGTGGGTTCTAAAAATAACTGTGTCCTGCACACAGCCAAAGCTTTACAAATGTATAGCAAATAAACAGGGAAAATAAGTAACATTATGCTGTGTGCTAAATAAATTCACAGATAATCTTCAAATTAACCCGGGTAGAAATGATTTAGCAATACTGAGAAAAGTGGTTGCTATCAAGGGTGTTAGAGTTATTTTAATCCTCTTGACAACACTTTGAGATACATGTTTTTAATCTCCAGTTGTTTTGCAGATGAGGTTGAGGACGGTTAAGTAATTTGTGCAAAATCACATAACTAGTAAGTAAAAGATCCAGGACTTGAGCCCAGGGCTGTCTGATTCTAAAAGCAGAATCTATCCCCTCAGTGCACTCCATTGTTTCCCAAGCTAATGTTAACAACACAAATCTGGCCAGGCAGAGTGGCTCATGCCTGTAATCCCGGCACTTTGGGAGGCCAAGGCAGGTGGATCACTTGAGGTCACGAGTTTGAGACCGGCTTGGCCAACATGGTGGAACCCCATCTCTACTAAAAATACAAAAATTAGCCAGGTATGGTGGTGTGTGCCTATAGTCCCAGCTATGTGGGAGGCTGAGGCAAGAGAATCACTTGAACCCAGGAGGTGGAGGCTGCAGTGAGCCGAGATTGCACCACTGCACTCCAGCATAGATGAGTGACGCTGTCTCAAATAAAAAAAAAAAAAGAAAGAAAAGAAACCACAAATCTGAGGCCCCATCCCAGACCCACTGAATCAGAATCTCCAGGGAGGGACTTGGAAACATTTGTTTAACAAGACACCAGATGATGACTATTATCAGAAGAGGTTTTTTTTAAAATGTCTCTATTGTATGCGATAGGAAATGAACCTATAACTTCCCCTGAGCGATCAAATAGGAGCCATCAGAGATGTGAAGTTCATACGACTAAAAATAAATCAGGTCAGTCTGGGGTATATCAGATTATGATATTATAGACTCTTTATTCTTCAGTTTGGTAATACAGCATTGTCTGATTTAAGGTTTTCTGGATCCTAAAATACCAAGAACATTTGAAAAGTTAAAAATGGGTTCCAGTTTAAACCTCAGACTTTTTTTTAGCTTTTCCTCACTGCCTCTGATCCTGAGGAGCAGAAGTGAATGTGAACGCACTTTGAATTCCTAGCAGCTTTCACTGGTGCAGAGGTTCCAGCTGTACAGGGGCTGGAGGACTGCTGGGGAGAACCGCAAGCTGAGAATCAGTCCTCATCTCTGGTTGCCCCCATCACCCCCTCCCCTCATTGCCTTTCATTGGATGAGCAAGCCACACAATCCAGGAAGCAGAAAATCTATCATTGCTTGGTTGGTTTTTCTTAGTTTCAGTTTTTCCACGCCTGATGAGAACTGCCGAGGCACAGCAAAGCCTGCAGCTTCCATACCCATCCTGACAGCAAATAACTTACTCGCATAACTTAAGCACTTAATTAACTAAACGGAAAGCAAGACAGCGAATGATTCCTGACATGGCTGAATTTAAGTCAAGCTGTGAAACTCTAGGGGCAGCCAGAAATGGAGATGGACAACATGAACTGAAACCTGAGAGCTTCTGAGGGGCTTTGGACCACTGCTTCTCAGCAGTTTTTCTTGTAAGTTACTCCCATCATCTCAAAGAGAAATTTAAAATACAGTTGGAGAAAAGTATAGAACTGATTATCCCCATTTTGAGCATAGATCATCATTTAACCAACTTGCTTTATAATTGCCAAGGAACTTGCTTTGAATGGTATTTCCAGACGTAATATCTACAATAGCAAATATTGACAATTGCATTTTACAAATAATCAGTTTAATATGCTTTAATATGCTTCTATTTCTGAGTGCTCTTGACCTTATTTAATCTTCGAAGCAACTCTGTGAGGTTGGTATACTTATTAACACAATTTTACAGATGAAGACACCTGTAAGTAGCTTTCTCACAGGGTATTTAAGGGACTTGTAGAAAGTACACAACCATTATCTGGGAGTCTATCTCATATCACTATACTACCTTCACCTCGAAGAACTTTATATACTTAGGCCATTCATTTCTAAAAAGACAAATTGTCATATTAGATTAAAACATAAGATCCAACGATATGTATATTGCTTAAAAATAGGAACCTGTAACCAAAAAAAATGCAGAAATGCTAAAATAAAAAGGTTTAATGAGAAAACGCAGACAACAAAAAGAAACCAGTTGGTGAAGCTGATAGCATATAAAAGAGATTTTGGAGCCAAAAACATAGAGGGAAGGTACAAAGAAACTCCTGATTATGATAAAATATATATATATATATATATATATATATATAAAAAATCAACTGTGAAGACAGATTACCAAAGTTAGAAATGCAAAAAGAAATAGAATAAAAAATGAGCAACTGTAATGGGAGGGTTTAATTCACTTCAAGGCTAAGAAAATAGACAATATTAAAAAATAAAGACAAATAAATAGACAAAAATTTAGAAGACATTTAAGATGTGACAAAATAGACAACAGAGGTTATGAGTGTTATACAGTTGAGAAGTTAGAACCAATAGACATATATTGAACTCAATACAACATAGATTATACATATTTTTCCCTATGTGGGCATTGGCACATATATACTAACTCTCAAATAAGGCCCCAAAAATCGAATCAAGAGGAAAAAATATACATATTTTCTCCCCACATGCAATAAAACTAAATGTTAATAATACAAGTAAAAGCAATGAAAGAAGCCTTGGGCAAAATAATAATCTAACCAAGAGCCTTTGCACAAACAGTTCAGGGTTTAGATTTTAAACTCCCTTCCTTACTACAGTGTGACCTGGGCAGTTTACTGAACCTCTCTGAACCTTGGATTCCTCATCTAAAAATGTGGCTCTACTTTGCAAAGCTGTTATGAAGACTACCTACGAAGTATGTCAAATAAACTGAGACTTAAAAGAGACCTAAAACCATAAGCCATACAATGAGACTCCATTTTTAATGTACTTATATTTTATTTAACTAGAAAAAAAGTCTAGAATTTTTGTTTATTGAAAGCAAAAGTCCATAAAATATTCATCTAAATACTAATAGTGGGTATCTCTATGTACTGATATTTCTGCCAATTTTTGTTATATTGCTTTATCTTTTCTACTATGAATATATAGTATGTGAATAAAAAATAGTATATATGAAAATAAACACGAACTTTTGAAAAATGGAGTACAAGAAGAAAATAAATATTTATGCTTCAGTGGCCTACAGATGGTGGTTGCTGTAGGCAAGCAGCCATCTCTGTTGCTTGACTGTCATTGTAAATTCTACAATACTCTCAATTTCTCTTTTTCCATATATACATGCACACACATGTATGTAAAACACACACACACATATATATATATAACACAATATCAGTATAACTGATGATTTGAATGTGGGCTATGTGATTAGATAATCATGTGGTATCAATATGAAATTTCCTGATTAAATTTCTTGAATTTTATAAAAGAAAATATTTGTCTCAGGAAATATACATTGAAGTATTTAGGTATGTGTGTATATATATATATATATATATATATGCAACTTACTCTCAAATTGTTAAGAAAAACATTCACATATACATAAAGACAGGGTGAGAACAACTAGGGAAAAATATAAACAAATGGTGTACCTAGGTAAAGGGCGTAGAGGAGCTCATACTAGCCTTTAACATTTCTCTAAGTTTAAAATTACATTAAAATATTAATAAAAATTTACAGCAGCAAAAAATTAATGGGTATCAACGTCTAACAACAACGAAACCTTTCCTAAACTACAAGGTCAAGTAAAACAGGGGTCTCCAACCGCTGGTAGCGTCTGTGACCTGTTAGGAACCCGGCCACGCAGCAGGAGGTGAGCAGCGGAGCTTCATCTGTATTTGCAGCCACGCCCCATCACTCACATTACTGCCTAAACACCACCTCCTGTCAGATTAGTGGCAGCATTAGATTCTCATAGGACCACAAACCCTATTGTGACCTATGCATGTGAAGGATCTAGACTGCACGGCCCTTATGAGAATCTAATGCCTGAAGATCTGTCACTGTCTCCCAACACTCCCAAAGGCGACCATCTAGTTGCAGGAAAACAACCTCAGGGTTCCCATTGTTTCTGCAACATGGTGAGTAGATTATGGTTACATAATTATTTCAATATATATTACAATGTAATAATAATAGAAATAAAGTACACAGTAAGTGTAATATGCTCAAATCATCCTGAATCCATGGCCCAGCCACCGACATTCATGGAAAACTTGTCTCCCATGATACTGGTCCCTGGTGCCGAAAAGGTTAGAGACCGCTGAAGTAGAAAATTAAGAACATGGTAATAACTTTTGTTTATAAAATTGAAAATACCATATATCAAAAGTGAGGGGGCTTTGTATGAATCGGGGCCCAGAGATTAAGGCATAAATCCACATGCTTTTATTTTAGAAATATGAAATTAGCATTTAACTTAAAATCTTATGAAGACAGTCAATGTAAAGGAAAACAGAGATAATAATAAAGAATAAGGACAGAAATAAACAAGAAAAGAGGAAATCAGTGGAAATAAAAAATAAATTTAGATGCTCATTCTGTAAAAAGATTATAAGATAGATCAACCCCTTGGAGATATAATAAACAAAAGAAAAGGTATAAATCAGCAAAATTAAAAACAAGACTGATAATTTTAAAATACAAATGATTGCAATGCACAACTTATGATAATCAATTTGAAATGCTTAGCCAGATGGATAACACAAAATACCAAACCAGCAGGAGAAGATGTAGACATGAAAATAATGATGAAGGCAAAGGAAAAATTGTTATTTATCTCATCCACCACAAGAAATGCTATGACCTCAACAAATTGACTGAACAATGTTACTACATACTTAAGAAACAGATTTTTTCATATTATATAATCAGGTCCAAATCACAGAAAAACAAGATCTGATACCCAATTCATTCTAAGAGGTGAGTATTATCCCCAACCACAAACCTGTGAAAAGTACCACACAGGCGCACACACACCTAAAGACACAGTCTTAGGATGGCAAACGTGCACAAGCGCCAATTCCAATAAAACTGGCTGGAAATGATTAGAACCAGGCTCAAGGACATTAGCAGATTTTCCCAAAACAGCTGTTGAATAAGTGAATATATGAATACATGAATGAAGAAAATAATGCAAGCAATTAGCAACATCTACTAAGGATCTGAAAGGCAGGAGTGGCTTGTGCATACTATTTGCTAAATTTTATTGATCGATACATTTTATCGATCCAAGGAACATTCAGTGAGCATAGGCAGAAAAATCATTTTGGACTGAACTTATAAAATGCAGCTATAAATTAAAACAATAGCATGTAGTGACTAAATAAGGTAAATCCTACCAATGCCAGAAGATTATAATGAATCACAGAATATCTTTTGTGAAAGAATTACTATTTGGTAGGGTGTAAGACTAAAAAGTAAAATTGAAGAAATGAAGACACTAAGGATATACCTGAAGGAAAAGACAGTAGATCTCGTTACCCAAAAATGTAAAACTTTATGAAACAAAAGACATCACAGGTGATATGAAAGACAAAATGCAAACTGGGAGGATATTTGCAATGAACTAATAGAAATATGGGCAAAAGATATGAATAAGCTATTTTCAGCAACAGAAATTTGAATCAACAGTCACACACTTAAGAAAATGTTCAACCTCACCAGTAATCAGAAAGTTTAAAATTAAAACAGTGAGATACCATTTTACATCCATAAAACTGGTGAAAATTACGTAATCTGACACTATCAAGTGTTGGTGATGATGTGGAAAAATTGAAGGAACACACATTTTTCCAACAACATGTTCACAGCGGTAACCATTTTGAAGAATAAATTGTCAGCATCTTACTAACTCTGACAGGACATATATCTTATAACCCAGTATAGCAGTAAATTCCAGAAGCTTTCACTTGTGGATGATGCAATGTCTACTGCAATATTGTAACAGTAAAATGAAAAAACTAAACAACACAAGTATCCATCAACCCAATGAAAAAATTCTGATACATTTATACAATGGGACCATTTATAGCTGTTCTATCAACAGAGATAAATCTGGAAAATACACTGCTAAGTGACAAAACAAGTTGTAGATTGATGCGTAGAGTATAAAATTTGAAAACATACAAAATAATGGTGCAGTCATCCTTCTATATCCGTGGACTCCACATCCGTAGATTCAACCAACCAAGGATAAAAAATATTTGGGGGAAAAATAACACAAAGTTCCGAAAGGCAAAACTTGAATTTGCTATATCCCGAGTACCATGTTAAAACCAGGCAAATGAAGCAATGTGTAGGCATTGTATTAGGTTTTATAAGTAATCTAGAGGTGATTTACAGCATATTGGAGAACGTGTGTAGGTTATATGCAAACACTACACCATTTTGTATCAGGAACTTGAGCATCGGCGGATGGCCCTGGAACCAATCCCCCACAGATACTGAGGAAGTATCATATAGATTTCATAGCTACATACATATGCTGCAAACATTACAAACAGACCTGAGAATGACAGACATGAAACTCAGGGTGGCATTGCCTCTGAGACAGGAAAAATAAGATCAGGCTTGAGAAGAGATACACAGGTATACAGGTATAGCACTCTACTTTTTAGCAAAAATAGGAAGCAAACATGGTAAAAATGTTAGAATTTGATGGAGCTGGGAAGCAGGTGGTATTCAAAACTATGCATTATACCTATGTGTGTGTTTGAAATCATTATAATGTCTTAAATGAGCACCCCAATTTTAAAAATATACCAAAACTATAAAAACATATAAAGTACATAAAATGCATAAAAATCATCAACAGATTATTCATAAAGAAAGAAAAAAGGCAATAAAAATAGAAGTGGTGGTAAATTCAACTTCAACCCACTAGTTTTAAAGAAAGATTAAAAAATGCACATTTTTGGCTTATCAATTTAGCATAAAATTACAAAAATGTTATAATACTAATGTTAATAAGGGTGGAGGATAGAACAGAAGAGGAGTACATCCACTGTTAATGAGAAATTAAAATGATAGAAATTTACTTAATGTAGCAGTATATATGTAAAAGCAAAATATATAGATACCTAGATAGAAGACATTTGCCTTAGAAATTCAACTTTAAGAAATTTATACAACTTTGGGAGGCCGAGGCGGGAGGATCACAAGGTCAGGAGATCAAGACCATCCTGGCCAACATGGTGAAACCCGGTCTCTACTGAAAATACAAAAATTAGCTGGGCATGGTGGCATGCACCTGTAATCCCAGCTACTCAGGAGGCTGGGGCAGGAGAATTGCTTGAACCCAGGAGGCGGAGGTTGCAGTGAGCCAAGATTGTGCCACTGCACTCCAGTCTGTCGCCTGGCAACGGAGCAAGACTCTGTCTCAAAAAAAAAAGAAATTTATACGAAAGAAAATGTGATACATATATGATGTGTAGTATTATTTTTTAAGGAATACTACACAGACATAAAAAAGAACAAAATCATGTCCTTTGCAACAACATGGCTGCAGCTGAAGGTCATTATACTAAGCAAATTAACACAAAAACAGATAACCAAATACCGCATGTTCTCACTTACAAGCGGAAGCTAAAAAATGAATACACGTGGACATAGAGATGGAAATAGTAGACAGTGGCATTCCAAAAGGTGCAAAAAAGGGAGGGGGACAAAGGTTGAAAAAAAATCTACTGGCTACAGTATTCACTAATTGGGCAATGGAACCATTAGAAGCTCAAACCTCAGTATTGAGAGCAAATTCCAACGTGTGAGAGAAATCATATCAAGAGTGGTGGCAAGGAAGCCCTAGTCAGCCCCCCAAAATGGAAAACTGCCCCCCAAAGCAGAAAACTGCTCAAAGCGTTATAAAACAGTAACTAATACAAATACGCCTCACACCAGATGAATTAGTTCTTTGAACACAGGATGTGTGACCCTTTCCTTTGTTCCCTCGTAAAGAGCGCTTTCTAGTTTGTCTTTAACCTGTAGTAAACACACACTAGCTGCCTGGTTAGTTTACCTTTAACCAATGAAAGAACACAGAGCATCCGCTAGAAAAACTTGTCACTGGAAAGTAAACAATAAATACATAGGTCACAGTCTGCTCTGGGCTCTCAGCTGGAAACGCTGGGAGACCCCTGGTGCCTCACTCTCTGAACCCACCTGCTGCTTTCTATCTCTGTGTCTGTTTCTTAATTCTTTCAGCACCACCTGGGTCTTGTCACCTCAGCATCACACAATATACCCATGTGACAAATCTGCACATGTACCCTCAGAATCTCAAATTTTTTTAAGATAGTAAAAAAAATTTATACAAAGAAAATAATCATACATGTGGAACAAGATTTATGCATATGTTTATAGTAGCATTGTTCATAGTAGTGATATCTCAAATAAAGGTAATGAAAAAACAATAGGGAATTAAGCCAATTATGGTACATCTATAGAGTCTAACAGTACTCTGTAGCTATTTTAAGTAATGTTTTTTGTTCTTTTTTTTTTTTTTTGAGACGGAGTTTCACTCATGTTACTCAGGCTGGAGTGCAATGGCGCAATCTCGGCTCACCGCAACCTCCGCCTCCTGGGTTCAGGCAATTCTCCTGCCTCAGCCTCCTGAGTAGCTGGGACTACAGGCACGCGCCACCATGCCCAGCTAATTTTTTTGTAGTTTTAGTAGAGACGGGGTTTCACCATGTTGACCAGGATGGTCTCGATCTCTTGACCTCGTGATCCACCCGCCTCGGCCTCCCAAAGTGCTGGGATTACAGGCTTGAGCCACCGCGCCCGGCCTTAAGTAATGTTTTAAAAGAATATTTAATGTCCCTGGAATATGCCATTAATGTGTTGTTAATACGCAGGTATTTTAAAAATTTGTACAGTGTGTTTACAGTTGTATTTTTTTAAATAAATGTATACATAGAAAAATGGTTTGGGGATATCCACATCAAAATGCCAACAGCGGTTCTCCAAATGTGAAATCGCACATCTACTTATGTTTTTCTTTTTGTTTTTCCTGATTTTCCTATTTTACAATAATGTTTATTGATTTTATAATAGAAAAGAATTAAAAATAAAACATGCAACAAAATAGCTTTCGTTGATTAAGGATTTAAACAAAATCTAATTATGAAAGAACTTGCAATTGAAAAGAGAGTTTATCAGCTCTCTGGGGGAATTTTAACTTTCTCAGCTTTGAAGTAACTGAAATGATTACACTATAAAAATTAGCATTACTAAAGGTTTTTTAAGAAGGAAAACATTTCTATTAAACATTACAAAGAATTAAGAGCCATCATAAATAACTAATTCAAATTTGTAAAATAAATGTCAAGATTCCAAAAGATAAATGGGTCAAAGACAGGATGATTCCCATAAGGGACATAAAATTAGTAGATAAACATAATGAGGAAAAGTTAATTCTCACCAGAAATCAAAGAAATGGAAATGGAAGCAGTCTGGAAATGCCAGTTTACATATTCTAAAGGACCAACAAGAAAAAAATGTCAAATGCTAATATCCACTGATGGTGGAGCTCTCAGAAATTTATCCACACATTCATTTACAACCATATTGCTCATGTCCTTTTAGCAGAAATGTTACTACTGAGAATTAATTCTTAAGAAATAACTTGGCTAAAGCAGAAAGGTCCCTCCTCATCTCCTTGACTTCTACATGTTCGAACACCCAGGGCTCAGTTCCTTGACACCTTCTCTTTTCCACCCACAGGCAGTGTGTGGAGGATCTCACCCAGTTATGCAGGTGACGGGAGCTGCAGCCTCTCTGGGCATGGGCTCCAGGGAGAAAGGCAGCCACAGCAGAGGTTTCCCTAGGAATAGGGTAGGGGTAACTTGAGGGCCATTCAAGGACTCTGACCTCAGTCAGAGAGGACAATGAAGGAAAGAGAGACCAGCAAAGACAATCAGAGAGAGGCCTAAGGTGAGCTTCGTCATATTAACCCCTATGCAATAACAAAACATCCAGGCTACATTCGCCGAGGCTCACCAGGGAGGTCCCCCGGAGTTGCCTAATTGCAGTAGCCCTCAGCTCACCTGCAGGCCACCAGATCCCAGGTGACCCTGACCACCATCTCCAAAACCTGAAGGAATTATTGTGAGACAGCCCACTCACATTAGAGCTGAAGCCTAAAACCAGTGAAGGTGGGTATCTCAGAGAGCCCTGCCCTGCCCTGCCCTGCCCTGCCAGGAGCCAGCGCGGTCCCTCTGTTGGTGGTCACCCTGGGAATCTGGGACAAGAAGGTACACCCTCATCTGAGGCTAGAAAGCAGAACTTCTTGGGTCCCAAGTCTCAAGATCTCTTGGCTCCACCAACGTATTCATCCACTCATCCCAGCCTAGGGCTTCTGCTTCACGTGGGTCCTTCCATTGCTTAAGTATGTCTGGAAATTTACCATCTTTCTTTTTTTTTTTTTTCCCCTGAAACAGAGTCTTGCTCTGTTGCTGGGGCTGGAGTATAGTGGCATGATCTCAGCTCAATGGAACCTCTGTCTACCAGGTTCAAGTGATTTTCCTGCCTCAATCTCCTGAGTAGCTGAGATTATAGGCACACATCACCAAACTCAGCTTATTTTTGTATTTTTTTAATATAATTTTACTAATTGAGACTGGGTCTTACTGTATTGCCCCAGCTGGTTTTGAACCCATGGGCTCAAGCAATCCTCCTGCCTCAGCCTCCCAAAGTGCTAAGATTATAGGTGTGAGCCACTGTGCCCAGCCAGAGTGCTGTAGGCTTTTTTTTAACAATCGTTCTGAGATACATGTGCAGAACATAGGTGTACACAACGCTGTACCCATCAACCCATCATACATTATTTATTTCACCTAAAGCTATCCCTTTCCTAGTCCCCCACCTGCCAACAGGCCCCAGTGTGTGATGTTCCCCTCCCTGTGTCCATGTGTTCTCACTGTTCAGCTCTCATGTATGAGTGACAACATGCAGTAGTTGATTTTCTGTTCCTGTGTTAGTTTGTTGAGAATGATGGTTTCCAGCTTCATCCACATCACTGCAAAGGACATGAACTCATCATTTTTGTTGGCTACAAAGTATTCCATTGCGTATATGTGTCACATTTTCTTTATCCAGTCTATCATTGATGGGCACTTGGGTTGGTTCCAAATCTTTGCTATTGTGAACAGTGCTGCAATAAACATACGTGTTCATGTGCCTTTGGGTATATACGCCAGGAATGGAATTGCTGGGTCAAATGGGATTTCTGGTTCTAGATCCTCGAAGAATCACCACACTGTCTTCCACCATGGTTGAACTAATTTAGACTCCCACAGAAGTGTTCCTATTTCTCCACATAGTCTCCAGCACCTGTTGTTTCCTGACTTTTTAATGATCACCATTCTAACTGGTGTGAGATGGTATCTTATTGCAGTTTTGATTTGCATTTCTCTAATGACCAGTGATGATGAGCTTTTTGTCATATGTTTGTTGGCCACATAAATGTCGTCTTTTGAGAAGTGTCTTTTCATATCCTCTGCCCACTTTTTGATGGGATTGTTTGGTTTTCTTTTGTAAATTTGTTGAAGTTCCTTGTAGATTCTGGATATTAGCCCTTGGTCAGGTGGATAGATTGCAAAATTTTCTCCCAACCTGTAGGTTGCCTGTTCACTCTGATGATAGTTCCTTTTGCTGTGCAGAAGCTCTTTAGTTTAATTAGATCCCATTTGTGTATTTTGGCTTTTGTTGCCATTGCTTTTGGTGTTTTAATCATGAAATATTTGCCCATGCCTATGTTCTGAATGGTACTGCCTAGGCTTTCTTCTGGGGTTTTTATGGTTTTTGGTCTTACATTTAAATCTTTAATCAATCTCCAAGTTAATTTTTGTAAGGTATAAGGAAGGGGTCTAGTTTCAGTTTTCTGCATATGGCTAGGCAGTTTTCCCAATACCATTTATTAAACAGGGAATCCTTTCCCCATTGCTTGTTTTTGTCAGGTTTGTCAAAGATCAGATGGTTGTAGATGTGTGACATTAATTCTGAGGCCTCTGTTCTGTTCCATTTGTCTATATCTCCATTTTGGTACCAGTACCATGCTGTTTTGGTTACTGTAGCCTTGTAGTATAGTTTGAAATCAGGTAGTATGATGTCTCCCGCTTTGTTCTTTTTGCTTAGGCTTGTCTTGATGGGCTCTTTTTTGGCTCCATATGAAATTTAAAGTAGTTTTTTCCTAATTCTGTGAAGAAAGTCAATGGTAGCGGTAGCTTGATGGGGATTAGCATTGAATCTATAAATTACTATGGCAGTATGGCCATTTCACGATAATGATTCTTCCTATCCATGAGCATGGAATGTTTCTGCATTTGTTTGTGTTCCATTTTATTTCCTTGAGTTCTGCCTGAAGTGGTGTGTAGTTCTCTGTGAAGTGGTTTGTAGTTCTCCTTGTGAAGTTCACATCACTTGTAAGTTGTATTCCCAGGTATTTTACTCTCTTCGTAGCAATTGTGAATGAGAGTTCACTCATGATTTGCCTGTCTATTACTAGTATATAAAAATGCCTGTGATTTTTGCACATTGATTTTATATCCTGAGACTTTGTTGAAGTTTCTTATCAGCTTAAGGAGATTTTGGGCTGAGACAATGGGGTATTCTAAGTATGCAATCATGTCATCTACAAACAAGGACAATTTGATTTCTTCTCTACCTATTTGAATACGCTTTATTTCTTTATCTTGCCCAATTACCCTGGCCAGAAATTCCATTATTATGTTGAATATGAGTGGTGAGAGAGGGCATCCTGGTCTTGTGCCGGTTTTCAAAGGGAATGCTTCTACCTTTTGCCCATTCAGTATGATATTGGCTCTGGGTTTGTCATAAAAAGCTCATATTATTTTGAGATATGTTCCATCAATACCTTGTTTATTGAGAGTTTTTAGCATGAAGGGGTATTGAATTTTATCGAAGGCCTTTTCTGCATCAATTGAGATAATCATGTGGTTTCGTCATTTGTTCTATTTATGTGATGGATTATGTTTATTGATTTGTGTATGTTGAACCAGCCTTGCATCTGAGAGATGAAGTTGACTTGATTGTAATGGATATTTTTTTAATGTGCTGCTGGATTCAGTTTGCCACCATTTCATTGAGAATTTTTGCATCAATGTTCATGAGGGATACTGGCCTGAAATTTTCTTTTTTTTTGCTGTGTCTCTGTCAGGTTTTGGTATCAGGATGTCCATCTTTGTGGTCCCAGGTTTGGCTAAGTGTGGATCTTGCTACATATTAACAGCCTGCCATTTCCTTCCCTGTGTATGCATTGCCTGTTGAAAATGGACAAGGGAAGTTACGTTTCTATCAAGAGCTAAAACAAGTAATTTTGCTTTAGAGATGCTTTGATAACAAAAAGAAATAGTCCTGGAGGCAGGGAGCCCTGTGTGTCTCTGCCTGTATTCTACTCCTGGCGGATGCCTGAGAACTAATCATGCTATTTTCTAATGTGTGGAAAGTATGTTTTGCTCTCTAGGAGTCTCCACAGAGCCTGACAGATTTGGTGATAGGGATGGAACTGCGGAGTGAAGATGGCTCTCTCCGCATGTCAATCCAGGCTTCACACATGTAAAGGAAACGTAAATGCAGAGATAGCTTTGTCCTCCTATCCCTTAACTTTGCCCAGAGGCAAAACTTCTTCCCCAACCCTTGCACAAATGCCTTCTTTTTCCTCAAAGAATGCAGGCTGCTAAGCAAAGGGGGAGATCCTGGGGGCTTCATCCGAATCATTTGGAAGTTTCTTGGGGTGCCAGAATTGAAATCACAGTGATAGGGTCAATCCATCAGGCACCCTGACCCTAGACAGCCAGGAATTCCTCTCTGAGGTTGAAGAATTCCCCCTCCATCAGACCTAAAAGTGAAAAACAAACTTCTCAAAGGCAGGTTTGTGCCAACTCCTCTGGGCAGGGCTGAGTGGAGTGTCCCCTGGTGCTGTGCACGTGCTGCTCACAGGCTCTCTAGCTCATGGACATGGCCCCTGGGGGCTGAGAAGGCAGATGGGAGAGAGGCTCACCAAGGAGCTCTGGATGACCTGGCTCCAATGTGCCACCTCCTGGCCTTGGCCTTCTCTCCCCAGCTGTGCTGGGAAGACCCCAGGGAGGGCCTTTCCCACTCTCTCAATCTGTTTTCTCTGGCAATTAACTGTATAACCTGAGAAAATGAATCACTTGTTTAAATTCAGGGTTAGCAAATATTGGGGGTAAAGGTGCTTTCTATTTTTCTTTTCTTTCTTTTGTTTCTTTCTTCTCTTTATTTCTTTACTTTCTTGTTGTTGGTGGTTTTTTAGACAGAGACAGGGTCTCATTCTGTTGCCCAGGCTAGAGTGCAGTGGCATGATCATAGCTTACTGCAGTCTGACCTCCTGGACACAAGCCATCCTCCTGCCTCAGCCTCCTAAGTAACTGGGATTACAGCTGTGCGCCACCACACTAGCTAATTTTTTAAAAAATATTTTATGGAAACAGGGGCTCACTATGCTGCCCAGGCAGGTCTCAAACTCCTGGGCTCAGCCATGATCCACCACACCCAGCTTCCTTTCTTTTTTAAATAGAAAGGAACACATAACAATTTAGGCAGTTAATTTTAAAATCAAGAACAGGAAGCAAAGACTCTATACTTTCTTTAAAACATTGTAAATAAGTCTCCTATTCTTTACTACTTCAGTTAAATGGACAGGAAACAAGAAAGGGAAGGAGCAGGTGAGGGATGGCAGATATAAAAAGCATGCCGAAAAACTGCAGTGATAAATAAAAACACTAAAAGCTGATACCTATTGTGTTGGGTACTACGGTATGCACAACTGTTTTTTTCATTTAATCTTTCCCCAAGCCCGCGAGGTAAATAACTGTATTATCCCTATTTTAAAATAAGGAAATTGAGGTGCCAGCTATTAAATAATCTGCCTCCTTAATGAGACAAAACAGGGAGAAACCAAGCTTGGAAATTTGGTTCTCAGCAATCACAGAGTCTTCACTCAGGAGGCAAAGATGCCGCCTGAGGCAGTTTTTCCTCCAGAAAGAACCTCACCCTGCTTTCAGAATTCTGTAGCTAAATACTTCCTTAATCATTTTGTAACAATACTAAATATAGGGGACATGTTGTATTTCCATGGAAAAGGTTGCATTGTCTACATACAGCACAGCTTCCCTGGCTTATCTGATTCTAGCTTTCATTGCCCCTGAAGCATTTTACAACTCTGTAAATTGTAGATAAATAATAGCAATGCAAAATGCAAATTCTGTCCTATCCTGTAAAAGGTCCACCGGTTCGCTTCCACACTGTAGAAAAAGCTAGTTTTGCGTCCGTTTGCCAGTTGTACGTTCCTTGCAACATTTCTTTACTCATATAAATTTGTGTGGTTTTGAGGCTGCTTCTTTGAACTGGTTATAACACCCTTACCAGTTTCCTCATTAATTAGTTAAGTAAAATATTAACATGTATCCATTTTTGTAGGTGACAGTCATGATTTTACCTTCTTTTTAAAAAAATTATCTCTTAACAGAATTATGAACGCCTATCAAAAGCATCTTGCTTGTTACTTTCTGAAGGACGCCAGGCATGATCTCACTCAAATAAATGGCTTCAGGTGTAACTGAATAACTGAGGATGCTCTAAGTCAGGTCTTGGGTAGCAAGCCTTATCCTGTCAACTTCCTTTCGAACATTCTTCTCTGTCCAGGACAAAGCATCATAGCCAAAGGCCCTGGTCCCCTCTTCCTGGCTGGTCTTCTTTCTCAGAGCTATCTCCATTAAATAGTTGAGAAAAAGCCTGCGAACATTTAATAATAATAATAAAAGTGATGTGATGGCTAACATTGAGTGTCAACTTGATTGGATTGAAGGATACAAAGTATTGTTCCTGGGTGTGTCTGTGAGGATGTCGCGATATTAGTAACATTTGAGTCAGTGGACTGGGAGAGACAGACCCACCCTCAATCTGAGTGGGCACCATCTAATCAGCTGCCAGTTTGGCTAGAATAAAGCAGGCAGAAGAATGTGGAAGGAGGAGACTGGCTGAGTCTTCTGGCCTTCGTCTTTCTCCCGGGCTGGATGCTTCCTGCTGTTGAACATCAAACTCCAAGTTTTTCAGCTTTTGGACTCATGGACTTGTACCAGTGGTCTGTCTGGAGCTCCTGGGCCTGTGTCCACAGACTGAAGGCTGCACTCTCGGCTTCCCTACTTCTGAGGTTTGGGAACTCGGACTGACCCACCACTGGCTTCCTTGCTCCTCAACTTGCAGACTTTGCTTTGTGACTGTGAGTCAATACTCCTTAATAAACTCCCTTTCATATATATACATATATGAAATACACATCATATATGTCTTTACACACAGAGCAAGAGGATGACACAACTCCATCTTTGTAAGCATTTGATACACAAAGATTTCACAGCAATCCCCGCTATGCTTGGCAAAACTACTTTTTGTTGTATGGACTTCGAGGTCAAACAAGCATCATTCAAGTCCCATTCCACCATTTACTACAGTATGGATTTGGACAATTCAGTAACCTCCTTGAGCCTCAGTTTCCCCTCTATTTAAAGGGAAAAATCATGCCTACATCATAGGATTCTTCCTGAAGTGTGACTGAGATCACATGGAGATTCTGGTACTGTACAAGCACTTTGGGTGTCGGCTCCTGAATTGTTAACTCCTGACTTTTAGGCCTGCCTAGGAATCAGTGATGAACCACGTCAGCAAGATTCCCTGTCTTTGGCAAAATGATGACTCATTGGCGGCTGCTCAGAACTTGAATCGCATCATTGGGAATGAAGAGAATGAATGGGAATTAGTTCCTGGTTTCCTGCAGCTATGGATTCCATGGGCTAAAGTCAGACAGCCTTTGTGAGATGAGGATGTGGCATCCTGCTGCAGGGAGGCTGGGGCCATTGTGATCCGACCAGTGCCCAGCCCTGCCTGACACCCAGGGTGAGGACTGTGTCCCTGGACACCCCATGATTGGAAGCACTGGGATCCAGAGAGAGAGCCAATGTGCTGATCCCCCCTCTCCAAACTGTGCCCTTGCTTGCTGCAAGCAACCAGTCCGGTTCATGGCTTAGGGGGAGTCTCGCTGATAAGCCAGCATGGTCACCCCTCGCCAAGCCTGACAAGCACCCCAGCAGCTGGAGGAAGCAGGCACAGAGTAGACACGTCATGAATTCTAGTCTCTACTCCCCTTCTTCCCCACAAAGGGGAAAACCCTGGGCAAACTTTATGAAGCCAACCATATTCACTATCTACCTGGTGTTCAAAGCCAACTTAAATCTTTATTTCCTTTTGCTTCTAAGCATAATACAAAGAGAGAAAACAGGTTTTTCATTCTACTGGAACGTCTAAGATCATAAAATGCATTATCGGTTCCGCATTATCTAGTCATAAAAAAGACTGCTGTGGTTTTAGGGTGCTGCTGTTGTTATTGATCATTTTCCCAATTGTTCTACAATCTGACAGCTGAAATCCTGAGAAGGAGAGTTTGTGGGCCAACACAGACCAGGAAACATAAAAATAAGAAGAAAAGAGATTTTGACTCTTTGCTCCCTAGCTCCGCAACTTGAGACTTTGGGAATCAGAATATTAGAGTTTCCAGGGACCTAGGGTCCTTACATCCAATTAGTATCGATTAGATACGTGACCTTGCATAAGGAATCCCTGAGCCTCACTTTTCTCACCTGTAAAATAGGGAAAATAATTCCTACCTCATTTGTTAAGAAAATCAAATGAGGCTTGATTATGCAGAGAGTTGTTATAAGCATTTTCATGTGATAACAATTTAACCTTCATAATCCCATTTGACAGGGGAACACACAGAGGCAGAGACAAGTTAGAGAATGTGCCCAAGGTCACAGAACTGGCTGCAGACAGAGCCGATGCAAAGATACCCCCTAGTCACCAGGCGTGATCATCTTGGGTGAATAAATACCTATTTGAAATGCCTGAAACACCTCATTCTTCCAAATTGTCTAAAATGTCATCTGCAATCTTGATTTCACCCTTCATTTGTTTACTACATCTTCTTTTTTCTAACACAGATAAGGAAAAGATTAAACTCCAGTCCAGCCACCTTCCAAATGAGGACATGTTGCAGGCCAACTCAAATTAATCAGGTTTACCTATTTGTTTTGCCATATTCCCACATGGTGCAAGAATGTCCACACAGATCAGTCAGTGACCCAATAAAAACCTGGTCATTCTCCTGATGACAGCCCGGCCCCAAGCAGGAGTAAAAGAGGACAGTCATTCTCCTATAACATGCTCCAAGGGAATTCATAAATTTCATCTTGGAAGTAAAATAGGCTGATGTGCAGAGAAGCCTGATTCAGTCTTAGGGAAAGTCAGATATACGGGGATTAAGGATTTGTGGGGCTTTTTTTAAATCTCACTTCATTTTTTTTTTTTTTTTTTGAGACAGAGTCCCATTCTGTTGCCCAAGGAGGAGTGCCTTGGCACAATCTCGGCTCACTGCAACTTCCGACTCCCCGGTTCAAGCAATTTTCTTGCCTCAGCATTCTGAGTAGCTGGGATTACAGGCGTACACTACCACACTCAGCTATTTTTTGTATTTTTAGTAGAGACGGGGTTTCACCACATTGGCCAGGCTGGTCTCAAACTCCTGACCTCATGTGATCCACCCACCTTGGCCTCCCAAATTGCTGGGATTACAGACACGAGCCACTGCACCTGGACAGATTTGTGGTTGTTAAGAGAACAGAACCTGGCCTCAGATCCCCTGACTTCTCCTCCTCTCTCTTCCTTTTACTGGTGAGATACAATTTGGTTCCCATTCTTAACCTCTTAAATCTCTTTTTTTCTTTTCTTTTTTTTTTTCTTTTGAGACAGAGTCTTGCTCTGTCGCCAAGCTGGAGTGCAGTGGCACAATCTCTGCTTACCGTAGCTTCTGCCTTCCGGGTTCAAGTGATTCTCCTGCCTCAGCCTCCCAAGTAGCTGGGACTACAGGCATGCGTGACTATGCTCAGCTAATTTTTGTATTTTTAGTAGAGATGGGGTTTCACCATGTTGGCCAGGATGGTCTCGATCTCTTGCCCTCATGACCACCCACCTCAGCCTCCCAAAGTGCTGGGATTACAGGCATGAACCACCACGACCGGCCTCTCTTAAATCTCAACTGCAAAATTAGGAAAATAACACTGTTGATCCAAATTTTATTGCTTCAATTATTATTGTATTAGACACCAACAAAAGCCTGCCTTTCTCAGGTAAGACATCCCAGTTCCTGAAGATGAAAACAAGAAAGCCTGATTCTGGGTATAAACTCTGTTTCTGTCATCAGTGAACTTCACCTTGGTCCCCTGGCCTCTTCCTCTTGGGATTTGCTTGCTTTATGCTTGTAAAATATCTGTTTCTTGTCTCCTAATTAACTTTCTTATCACCATGACACTAAAGAAAAAGGTCACTCTCAGATCACGAAATGCCAGTCTCTTGAAATATTTATTTCTTCAAGAAGTTCTGCAAATTAAAAGAGAGCAAGAACTGGGCAATGTTTAAAAATCTAATTAAAAAACCATTATTACTTTAGACCGAGGCCTGCAGACCAGAATGCAGTGTCACCCAAAACAGAAACATCTTTAAAGGATTGCAAAGGAAGAGCTGGGCATGGTGGCTCACGCCTGTAATCCCAGCACTTTGGGAGGCCAAGGCAGGCAGACCACTTAAGGTCAGGAGTTTGAGAGCAGCCTGGTCAACATGGTGAAGCCCCATCTCTACTAAAAATACAAAAAAATAGGCCAGGCATAGTGGCTCATGCCTGTAATACCAACACTTTGAGAGGCCAAGGCAGGCAGATCACCTGAGGTCAGGAGTTTAAGACTGGCCTGGCCAATAAGGTGAAACCCTGTCTCCACTAAAAATACAAAAATTAGCCAGGTGTGGTGGTAGATGCTATGATCTCAGGAGGCTGAGGCAGGAGAACTCTGGAACCCGGGAATCAGAGGTTGCAGTGAGTGAAGAATGCGCCACTGCATTCCAACCTGGGCAACAGAGGAGACTCTGTTTCAAAAAGAAAAACAAAATAGTCTGGTGTGGTGGCACATGCCTATAATCCCAGCTATTCGGGGGGCTGAGCCATGAGAATCACTTGAACCTGAGAGGCGGAGGTTGAAATGAGCCAAGATCGTGCCATTGCACTTCAGCCTGGCTGACAGAGACTCTATCTCAAAAAAAAAAAAAAAAAAAGAATTGCACAGGAAGAAGCCACACGGCTCTGCTAACACGCACTGTACTGATCGCTCCATGGGAGGCTCCAGCCTCTACGATGCTCCTCCTCTTCAGCATACAGGAAATGAAGAGGCCTCAAGAAACTGCTGGGCTTCCTTGGGTGTGGAAATGACCAAAGATTCTATGAATGGGTCTATTGACTGTTCAGATCCATGGCTGGCGTCAAGCACGTGACAGTCAGGTCTTGAAGCCCCATGAGCCATTCTTCCCTCTAAGGCAGAGGTTTCACCCTTTCATAATGCATCTGTATCAGTATTTTTTTAAATTTGAGCACTCTCCCCAATATATAGTTACTTGTTTATAAATAATATAGTGCACTAGTATATTCCATAGTGCCATGTGTAAATTATATAGTTCTTATATATGCTATAAACATTATACAAGAACAAATATGAATTGTCTAAGGTAATACAAAGAAAAATCTGAAAGGCCTATATTACTTTCTTCTTGCATCCCAATAGATGGCTCCAGCACCATTCTGAGGCAATGGTTCTCAAACTTTGTGTGACCAAGAATCACATGGAAACTTGTTCAGAATGAAGGCTCTTCAGGCCTTGACCCTAGTTTTGATTCCATTGCTCAGTATTGCTTGGATAGGCCCATTACTTGTCCTTTGTCTGACCTCCCCAGTTGATTCTTTGAAGCTCAATTGGATTTTGGAGCCACCGATCCAGACCCTTGTGTTTTCCTGCCCCTGACATTTCTCGCTACAAATATATCACTGTGTTCTTATTGTTATCTACCTCCTGGATACCCTCCTGATCCCCTCAGTAAATCTGAACATAAAAAATAATAACAGTAGCTATCATTTCCTGTGGTCTAGGATTGCTGATGGCTTCACATGCATTGCCTCACTTAATCAGACTAGGGAGGTGTTACTAGTCCCGTTAAGCAGATTAAGAAAACTAAAGCTCAGTCACAATGTCTTATCCAAGGTCACTCAGCTAGTAAGTACAAGGGATAGACCAGGAATTTGAGCCTATATCTGTTTGATTCCCAAAGATGTACGCTAATTTTTTTTCTTTTACAGCTAGGGTCTCACTCTGTCACCCAGGCTGGAGTGCAGTGGTATGATCATAGCTCATCGGCCTCTACCTCCTGGGCCCACGCAATCCCCCTGCCTCAGCCTTCCAAGTACCTGGGACTCCAGGTGTGTGCCACCACATAGGCTAATTTTTTGTTTTTATTTTTGTATAGAGGGGGTCTTGCTATGGTACCCAGGCTAGTCTCAAACTCCTGGCCTCAAGTGCTCCTCCTGCCTCTGCCTCCGCCTCCCAAAGCATCAGGATTACAGGTGTGAGTCACTGTCCCAGCCTCAAAGCATGGACTCTGAGCACTAGGTATACATCCCACAAAACAGGTCATTACAATTTATTGACCCTCTGCTATGAACCAGGCACTTGGCTGGACCTTACAACCAAATTTCTAATATGCATAGCTTACCTCTGTTTGTTGAGGTATTAATTTCAGTCCACAGATTCTGATGTGCAATCAATTTCTTTAATCTCTGTAACCCGTCTAAATTACTGACTCCAAATCCCTATTTTCAGGCCTTCTGGATTTCCATCTCCAACCCCAGTAGCTCTACCATAGTTCTGGACCAACACAACAGCCAGGCATGGGGTCAGGGCAGTGTGACCCAGTTCTCTGTCACCAGTCCATACTGGTGGCCACTGAGGGGCCCATCCTCCCATCAACACGACCTGCTGGCCCCAGAGGCTCACCGCTCTCCCTCTCTACATCAAGCCATGTATATCTTTTGCCCATCGGCCAGCACAGCCATTTCCTCTCTGGGTTCTTCCAGCAGGATTTCTGGGAAGCAAGGGACTGTCCCCTCTGCTCTCACACCCACAGACAAACCTCCCCCTTCCACATCACCTGCAAAGCCCAAGATATTGTCTTTCTAGTGATGGGAAGGTGAGGGGTTTCTTCCCCCTTCATATCCCTTCAAGGTATTTCAGCCTTTTGCTTTTCTTAGCTGGTTAGAATTCACCTGCCCACACTTTGGGAAGCCAAGGCAAGATGATCACTTAAGCCCAGGAGTGTATGAATAGCCAGGGCAACACAGGAAGACCCTGTCTCCAAAAATAAATAAAATAAAAGATAAAATATAAAATAAAATTCACTTTCCCTAAGGTCCTATATTTTTGGAAGACAACAGATTTGTAGTCTTCGCTCTACTTTGCCCCCCTTAAGTGTAAGGAAGAACAAGGGAGACAGTTTGGAAGAAAAGTAAGAAGTTGAGGGCCGGGCGCGGTGGCTCATGCCTATAATCCCAGCACTTTGGGAGGCCAAGGCGGATGGATCACAAGGTCAAGAGATCGAGACCATTCTGGTCAACATGGTGAAACCCCGTCTTTACTAAAAAATACAAAAATTAGCTGGGTATGGTGGCATGCGCCTGTAGTCCCAGCTGCTCATGAGACTGAGGCAGAATTGCTTGAACCCAGGAGGCGGAGGTTGCAGTGAGCCAAGGTCACACCATTGCACTCCAGCCTGGGTAACAAGAGCGAAACTCCATTTCAATTAAAAAAAAAAAAAAAAAAGAAGCTGATATCTCAAAATATTATCTCAGGTACATGCTGTCTCCATTATATAGGTGAGGAGATGGAACTCCTTAAGGTTATGTAATATTACACATAGCAAGTGACAGGCTGAGGACCCCCCAGTTCAAAAAAACCTCATACTCTATGAAGTCCTCCCCTCTTCCCTCCCAGTAGCCTCCCTGGTCAGCTTCACGAATACACAACAGAACTTGTGTGTTAAAACCACCACTGGAAGGTGGGACCCGGTGATGGGGCACGCCTGAAGAGCTTGGGTAGAGGTGAAAGCAGACTCCATCCCTGAAAGCCTGAAATGGGACAGAGATCCACTCCTCCTTGTCATTTTCCAGGAGAGCCTCATAGAATTTGAGTTGACATGAAATGATGGTAGAGGAATTTTGGGTGGTGCAAGTAATGGAATTACAGGAGCTAGAAACAACGTTGAAGCCCTCTTCCTATGTAGAAAGCAGTAAGAAAGTATACTCTGCAGAAATTTGGGGGGTGGGTGGGGGCACAGGGTTGGTATTTCAGAGGCACTTAGATTCTTTTGAGTCTTTTGATGAGTTCATGGCCAGAATAAAATGGGGAGTGGGGGTGGTTACTGGCAGTACCCAGAGGAGAAGAGATGAGGGTGGGCCCAGGGCAGAGGAGCCCACGGTGGGTAGCCAGCTGGTTTTACGTGCCAGCTTTATAGGAAAAAAGGTGGAACTTTCAGATCCTGCTTAACTGTGCAGGAGCCAGCCAGTATTCAGGGCAGAAGCCCTTGCTCAGAAATTGTGTATCTGTCAGGCGTGGTGGCTCACGCCTGTAATCCCACCACTTTGGGAGGCCGAAGCAGGTGGATCACAGGTCAGGAGTTAGAGACCAGCCTGGCCAACATGATGAAACCCCATCTCTACTTAAAATACAAAAATTAGCTGGCATGCTGGCACACAATTATAGTCCCAGCTACTAGGAAGGCTGAGGCGTGACAATCACTTGAACCTGGGAGGCGGAGGTTGCAGTGAGCCGAGATCACGTTACTGCACTTCAGCCTTGGCAACAGAGTAAGACTCGGTCTTAACAACAACAAAAAAAAAAGCAATTGTTTATTTGACAGGGTGGCATGGAAGCTGCAGGGCTTGGGAGGAAGGTGCAGCCACAGGACAGAACACAGGCTTTGGGCTGGGTCAAGCCCGTCCAAGTCTGCTGATCACTTCAGAGGGCCCTTTCAATAGGCTTGTCCAGGCAGTAATTACCGTGTTATCTCATTTTGCCCACTGAACACTGCCACTTGGATAGCTAAAAGCCATCTCACGACCCCACCTGGCCAAGGCGGAATCTCTACTCTTCCCCCACCAAACCTGCTTCACTCACAGCTTTCCCTTCTCAGCTGACAGCAACCCCATTCATCTACTTGCTCAAGACAAAAACCTTGAAGTCATCCTCAACTCCTCTCTTTCTCCCACATCACATATCTCAGCAGTCCGAAAATCCTGTTGGCTCTACGTTCAAAATATATCCAGCACCCATCCAATACTCGCCAGTTGCCCTATTTCCCTGCTGGACCAAGCCACCATCACCTCTCACTGGGTCACTGTAACAGATCTCTCCACTTGCACCCTGACTCGCTTGCAAACCAAAGTGATCTTTTAAAACTCTAACACAAATCATATCACCCTTCTGCTCAGAGTGGCTCCCCATGTGTTATCGTATAAAAGTCGAAGTCCTTATAATGTCTCCCCATTCACTGGCCTCCTCACCATTCCTGGAGCACACCAGGCATACTCCTACCTCAGGGCCTTTGCACTGACTGCCCGAAACTCTCCTCCTCTGGACGTCCACAGGGGCAACCCCCTCACTTCCTTCAAACCTTGGCTCAAAGTTTAACTTCCCAATGCAATTCACTCTATCCACACTGCTTAAAATCCCTACCTTCTCCCCAACCTGCTTAACCCTGCTTTTCCTGTGGTTCTCATTACAGTCCACCAGTCTACATAAAACTCTTCTTTATTATGCCTATTATCCATTCTCCAACTCCTCCCACCTCCACCGGCACAGAAGGACTTGTACATCCCACATGCCTAGAACAGTGCCTGGCACGTAGTAGGCATGCCAAAATACGTAAATGTTGAACAAATGAAGAAAGCTAAAAAAAAACTAGAGGCCCAAAAATATCACGACAGCCATCGACGGTAGCCTTTTCCCTACCTGATTTTGCTGAGTGGTCTTACTCCTCAGTCCTCTACACGGCTGGAACATGAATGAACACAGAGGGGAAGAGGTGTGTCTACTCTGGGGTCACCCTTCAGTGGGGCACTTGGCAAGGGCATCTTTGCTTCTCCGTCAGCACCTTTTAACATGGGGTGAAGGGTTTTCTGCCCCTTTCAGCTGTAGAAACGTTGACCCACCACATTTTGACCACAAGCATCGCCAATTTCACTGAACCTAACAGAAATTTGGACCCTCCGGGGGCTCTCTGCATAGCAGGCCTCTTTTCGTCTTCTTTGGGCTTAGCCTGCAATTTGAAAAGCCACTTTCCTGAGCGTGCATAACCCCTTGCTGCGCTGTCACGGGAAATCTTAGGCAGCCACGTGGAAGCCACCTACCCCTGAACTTTGGCAGAATTTCCAAACACAACACAGTAGCTTTAAATTGATTAATCTGGAACTCTGACCTTGGCCCCAGAAGGTAAGAACACATACCAAGGTATTTTATTCTCAAAATGTGTTAGGATAAGCAGCACTTCGCTAAATCAACCTGTTTAAAATAAATATAAGTAGATTTGTGGTTGAGGGGCAGTAAGAAAAGTATCTGATCAGTGGATAGCGTGTTGAGAGGTTAATTATTAATGGGCAGTCTTCCCTAACAAAGTATCTAATAGGCATTCTGGTCTCTTTGGCTTCAGAAATTAGCAAGAAAGCCTGGACCCTGGGTGAAACGGAGAAATGGACACAAGTCTCCTGAGTGTCACCATTCTCTTGATTTTATCCATCTTTATCCAATCAAATGCTCATGGACAAAGCCTGAAACCAGGTAAGAGCCTGACTTTTCTCCATAGATGGCCATGGGTTTTTCTTTTTAAAATGTATGTCACAAAGAATCCAGGGTTTTCTAACTGTATGAGACAGAGCTTGCTTCAGAGCACATTCTATATATGACTTCACAGGTTCACAGGGACACATAGCCATTTGTAAACAGAAATGAAATTTTAGAAAATCATCCTGGGATTAAAAGTCTTCTAAGAGTGCCTGCAGCTGGCAGTAAAGTCTCTTGCATATCTGATATGGAAACAGTCATGCTAAAAGTTATTCAGTGGAGAACGATCTGAAAGCGATTCGGATCTTCCTGAGAGTTAATGTGGCATCTAATTTGCAACCAGGGAGCCAGGCTTGCAATGAAATGCTCCGTCGTTTTGGGGTTGTCTAATTGCCTGGCTCTCTCAGAAGAGAGAGGAATTTGTAAGAGTTCCATATCCAGTCAGGTCTGAAGTAGAGCCATCATTGCACAATTTCTAGACTTTGTTTTTTTGCCAGTGTTTTCCTCTGAGGCTGAAGAATCCAACAGCCGTCCCGCCTGTTTTGTGTGTGAATTCATAAATGAGATTGGTGGCCAGAGATAGATCAAATGCCTGATCAGGCAGGGAGAGTGGAGCCCAGCTTCCAGGCTAACTAGTGGACCAATAAATGACGGATCAGTTAATTGAACAATTTGGCCAATCCAGACAGGTGTTAGGCACTTCGTTTTGGTACTGGTCACTGGTCAGGAGCTAGTAATGCAAAGGTAGATTTTCCTCTTCTCTAGGACTAAGCTTGGAGAGAGCTCTGAAAACTTTGAGAATTAGAAATTTACCAACAGGGGATGTACCTAAAAATTTCAGAAACTCTTTTCCCCTTTAAGACAAAGGGCTGTTCCTTTATATTTGACTATTATTTTTACATCCTAGGTCAGTTAATAATTGAGTAGTAGCATTAATTATTACCACTCATGAAGTATTTTCTGTGCCAAGCACTAATTATTTTTGATACATCATGTCATTTATAAAGCCACATCCAAAAATGACCCTTACATAATAATTTAGAGCCATACCGGTAAAATTGCTGGAAATCTTTATTCCCTTTGTTCATAGTGATTTTGCTAAAGGGCCTTTCCTGCCTTTTGGCCAAGAACATTGTGTTTATTTGTTTACTTTTTTTAAAGTTTATATCATATACCTAGAAAAGGGCCAAATCATAAACCCTCAATAAATCCTCGCAAGCTGAACCAGTCCCCAAAGCCTTCCTTGTGTGCCCTTTGAACCTTAACATATATGATTTTGCCTTTGGGGAGATTTTTCATTAAGAGAAACACATCAGTTGCTCTTTTGCGCCTGGCTTCTTTCATTCGACCTGACGTTTGTGAAAGTCAACCGTGGAGTTTCATGGAGTTGAGGTTCACTCATTCTCACTGCCGTAGCATTTGGGTGTAGCTTATCCATTCTACTTGTTGATTGGCCCAGACAGTTTTTGCAGCGTGGGAATTGGAAGCATTCCGAGCTGAGGTCGAGGTTGAAGGGAGGGACGGCCTCCCCCAGACTTCGGGTATTGTCCAGATTTTCCTTGACCAATCTCATTGTCCTGGTCAGCCTGCTTCTTTCCCTGGGGCCTGCTTTGCACAACTGCTGAGGGAAATGGCCACTAATAGCGAGAGGGTTCCTCGGAAAAGAGGATCAGAGTCAGGAGGCCTCCTGTTCTCTTGGAAGCAGAATCTCTTGGCAGAATTCTTCTGCAGTGAGTGAGCCCAATCTGTTCCACGTGGTTGGTGTGATGTCTTTCTGGGGAAACCACAGGGAAGCCAGTGTCCTGTGGGGGAGCCCTTGTCAGGTGAGTTTCTACACCAGTGGTTCTCAACAGGGGCAATTTTTCCCCCCAGGGGACACGTGGCAATGTCTGGAGGCATTTGTGGTTGTAAAGTCCCGGGAGAGAGGCTTCCCTGCCAGCATCTAGCAGGTAGAGGCCAGGGATGCTGCTGAACATCCTACAATGCACAGGACAGCCCACACAAAACCAAATTATCCAGCCCAAAAGGTTATGAGTGCAGAGGCTGAGAAACCGTCATCTATGCCGCACTTCAACTCATCCCACACCAGGAAGAACTCCCTCCAGGACCCTTCCTCGTTAGCCCCTCCTCCCAGGCTCCTTCTTTTGAGCATTTATTATTAATGACATCTGACTAATGGAGTCACTAATGTACTGAGCACCCAGCATGTGCCAGGTACTCCACGGACATTTTATCTCGTCCTCACCATATGGTTGAGTAAGCTGGCAGTTAAGTGCCTCGCCAGCAGGCGCATGACTGGTCAAGACAGAGCAGGGAGAGGTTCCTGCAGACTCAATCTGTCTTCTGAGGCCGCAATGCTCTCTGTCAAGCCCACACCCAGTGATCTGACAGCCAGAGGTTTCTAGAAAAACATTCTGCTCAGTTCCTCTCCCAGAGAGGCCAATTCAGACAGTTGTTCCTGCCGTCAGCACTAAGGGGGACTGGACAGAGTGAGCTACTTGAAGCCCCCATGGCACGTCATGCTTACGCCCAGCCCCCACTGCCTGAGACCCAGGTCCCCCAACCGGTATTGTCATCAAAGCCAACACGGCTCCAAAGAGCAGCTGCCGCTCACAGACCCTGACAAGCCCCACCTTCCACTGGGCCCTCTATCAACAGGAGCCTTCTCCCTTCCCTCCACCCCAGCCTCAGCTTTCAAATCCTAGGAGCAGTGGAAAGCCACCTATTCAGTCAGTCCCTTGTGAATGTCACAAGCATCTGTGAGCATCTGCCATACGTAAGGCAGTGCCTGAGGACAACTCACACTCTCTGTTCCCAGGACACTTATTCTCTCTTAAAAATCATTGAGGAGGTCGGGCATAGTGGCTCACACTTGTAATCCCAGCACTTTGGGAGGCTGAGGAGCGTAGATCACAAGGTCAGGAGTTCGAGTCCAGCCTGTCCAATATGGTGAAACCCCATTTCTACTAAAAAATACAAAAATTAGCCCAGTATGGTGGCGCATACCTATGTCCCAGTTGCTGGGGAGGCTGAAGCGGGAGAATCACTTGACCCCGGGAGGCAGAGGTTGTGGTGAGCCAAGATCACGCCATTGGACTCCACCCTGGGCAACAAGACTGAAACTCCGTCTCAAAAATAATAATAATAATAATTGAGGACCACAGTGTTCATTTTGTGAGACAGCAATGTGTACTACATTAGAAATTAAAACTGAGAAAGCTTTAAAATCTGTTAATGCTTTCTCAAATAATAAACCCTTCCATGTTCACACAAATAATCTAATTTTATGAAAAATAATTTGTATTTTCCAAATAATAATTTTTAAATGAGGCAGAAGAGTGATACTGTTTTACAAAGAAATGTTGCAAATTTCTCTAATATCTGGCTTCATAAAAGATGGCTGGATTCTCTGACCTCTTTCTGTATTCAGTCTGTCGTGATGTGTTGCTTTGTTTGAAATGTATGAAGAAAATCTGGCCTCCCACAGAGGAAAAGGGAGGACATCCTAAGGCGATCTCTCTGGGGCCCTGGCCTGCAAACTGCCACGTTTGTGCTGTGGGCCCTGGACAACAGGCAGCTACACAGCTGTCCCCACCTTGCAGGAATTTACAGTCAAATGGGGTAGGAGTGGGGCAGTGGGGGAAAATAAGGGGCCACAGAACAGGCCGAAGGGAGGATGTGCCACCCATGAAAGAGCAACTGCCCACAGAGAATGTAAATACAGTAATATAACCAGAAGCTGATCTCCCTGTCATTGTCACAATTCCAAAGAATGTCAGCCAGGCATGGTGGCTCACCCCTGCAATCCCAGCACTTTGAGAGACCAAGGCTGGTGGATCACCTGAGGTCAGGAGTTTGAGATCAGCCTGGCCAACATGGTGAGACCCCATCTTTACTTAAAATACAAAACATTAGCTGGGCATGGTGGTGGACGCCTGCAATCCCAGCTACTTGGGAAGCTGAGGAAGGAGAATTGCTTTAACCTGGACAGTGGAGCAGAGGATCATTAAAATGATCCATTCTCTGTGTCAAATACAATACATGAGGTACACCACTGAGTCACATATGTAAATGTTATCAACTAGAACACGGCGTGGAATGAGCACCACGAGAGAGGAATAAGTACAGATTCAGAGTTTACTTCCATGTGGAGGGAAGACTTCTGGGAGGAGGCAGCATTTGAGTAGGGTCTTGAAGGATGGTATCCGGACAGAAGAGAAGGAGGCTTTAGCAGAGGTACACAGCTTGTAAAGAACATGGGCTTTTCAAGCCCAAACACCTTTCAAAAAATAAACCATCTAGGAAGAAAAAGAAAAAAAAAAAAAAAAAAAACCCAAAGAACCGTGATGATAGCAACACAATCTGGAAACAATTTGAATGCCCAAGCACAAACCATGGTAGTCAGGGGCTCCCCAGCTATTGCCAAGTCCAACTCCAAACAGGCTTTGTTTTGAATACCTATTACTAAAAGTCACAGAAACTTTTGGGGACAATAATGATGAAGTCCAGAAATAGAAGTTTATTGCTGGCCCCTAGGCACTCACCGTTTAACTTAGCACAGAGGATGGGCTTCAGAGAGTCCTCCCACCTCCTGATATGGTGCCCAAGGCTATGTGCATGTGCATGTTGGGGGCGGGGGCAGAAAGGGACCTGTGACCTCTGAAAAAGTTCAGTAACAACTGGTTTTGTAACTTTGAAAAACAAGTATAAGAGAACTGTATATGCAGACGAGGCACAATGACTCATGCTTATAATCCCAGCACTTTTGGAGGCTGACACTGGTGGATCATGAGGTTAAGAGTTCAAGGCCAGCCTGGCCAAGATGATGAAACCCTGTCTCTACTAAAAATACAAAAATTAGCCAGGCGCGATGGCAGGCACCTGTAATTCCAGCTACTTGGGAGGCTGAGGCAGGAAAATCCTTTGAACCTGGAGGGGGGCAGAGGTTGCAGTGACCTGAGATCCACGCCACTGTACTCCAGCCTGGGTTACAAAGTGAGACTCCGTCTTGAAAGAGAGAAAGATAGAAAGAGAGAAAGGGAGGAAGGGAGGAAAGAAGGAAGGAAGGGAGGAAGGAGAGAAGGAAGGAAGAGAAGAAGGAAGGAAATTATACATGCAATAAGGTAGGGAGAAAAAAACAAGACTAATCTACACGTTGAATCATAATTAAAAAAAAAAACTGTGGACACATGCTGCATATTGCTAGAGATTCTAAGTATATTTCAAGATATATAAAGGGGTTTAAGGCTTTGAAGGATTTTAAGTACTTAAATGTACAAGAAAAATAAAATAAAATGGCCCTGATCAGCTACAGTTAGACTGCTCAACCCAAGACGACCCCTGGGAAAGGGATCTTCCACTGTCCCTTCCCACCTGCCACCTCCACCCAACCTTGCACGTTCAGCCACACTCAAAACCACTACCCTAGCTGGGTCTGTCAGATTTCTGAGAAGTCTCCACAATTACACGCAACGTCATCCATGACTAATATTTGAGGGAGAGTCCAGAGATGAAACTCATTCTCCCAGGAGTGCACACAGTTCTGGGATCAGCAGAGGGCCAGCCCACAGCACGCCAGGGAAAGGCTGTCTGTCTCTCCTCTGCGGGAGGCCCTCCCCCATCCAGGGCCAGCCTTCCTAGCCCCACAGCTGAGCGGGCCCGTGGTCCTGCTGAACGGCTCACCCTGGAGAGCCCAGAGAAGAGCAGCCCGTCCTCCACTCTGCTTGCCTCTCACAGGGACTATGGACAGGAACCCATATTCTTTCATTCTGAGCCGCAGAGAAAAACTGCAGGGCTGCCGGTTGAAGGCACTGGGTCTGTAAGCTGACCTGAAAACATGAATCACCTAACGCGTGCACAGCCAAAAACCAAGTGAATCTAGTGCCTGGCTTCCCACTTCGGCCTGTCCCCGCGCGCCTCTCCACACCAGCTGCCACGGTGCTGCGGGCACACTGGGTCCTCGCAGGCAGCGCAGCAGGGAGAGAGGCAGACAGAGGCTGGGCCCCGAGACAGGGTGGAACAGTCCCCGTTTCATCATCCCAGGAGTGTCACCACCTTGGCCTCAACATGGGTGTCCCTGACAGCCACGGGCTCCACGTAAAACAGAGGCCATAGCAGTTCTCACAGCCAGGAAGGTGCTAAGCACTGGTCCCCAGGAGGGTGACCTGTTTCGAATGGGGCGCTCTCATCCGGGAATTGGGGTTCAGCCCACCAAAGAAATGGGCTGACTAGGGGCCAAAAGTACCTCCGGATTTCTGCCCAGAAGGCTGGACTTCAGCCGCAAGGTGTTAACTAGAAGAAGGGGACCGAGCCTGGTGCGTCCCGCAGCAGGTGGGGGAGCCGTGGTAAGAAAGGCAGTCCAGGCTCACATTCAGGCATCCACGTGGGGCGAGAAGACCAAGTTCAGTCACTCCAGCCCTGGCAGAGTCAGGGCGCCCGCCTGGCTGCTCCACAGAAGGTGCAATTTCAAGTCATGGCCACAAGGTAGCGCAGTGACATCTCAGCTGCTTGGGGGTTTCAGGAGAGGGTTTCTAGCTTGGGAGAACGGAGTTTCTGGATGACTGGAAGACGGGGCGGTTAGCTAACCTCCCTTTCCCTCCCCACTTAGGGCTCTATTTCCAGAAGCATCCCTCATTTCCATTTTTCCCCAGTGGGGCTTAGGTAGGGATGGGGAGGCATGGGGAAAAACTGAAGGTAATCAAATGCATGGAATGCAAGCAAGGCCACTTTGTCTACTGCATCTTCTCCTGCACACGTGCAGGTTCACATTCAGGGCCTGGTGAGGTCAGTTCTGACAGGGCTCTCCAGTGGAGTGGCAGTGGCCCTTAAAAACAGTTCTTAGGGGCTGGGAGCGGTGGCTCACACCTCCAGTCCCAGCAGTTTGGGAGGCCAAGGCGGGCGGATCACAAGATCGAGACCATCCTGGCCAACATGGTGAAACCCTGTCTCTACTAAAAATACAAAAATTAGCTCGGAGTGGTGGCACGTGCCTGTAATCCCAGCTACTCGGGGCGCTGAGGCAGGCGAGTCGCTTGAACCTGGGAGGTGGAGGCTGCAATGAGCCCAGATGGCGCCACTGCACTCCAGCCTGGGCGACAGAATGAGACTCTGCTTAAAAAAAAAAAAACCACCTATATATATATATATATATATATAGGTGGCAACACTGAGTAGCGCTTATGTTCCAACATGAAGAACAGGCCTCATTGTGTGTGTCCGGTGATTGCAACTGTGTGAAAATACATGTGTTTGAGAAAAACGGCTGGAAGAAAATGCATGAAAATGTGTATACGTTGACTTTCTATCTAAACTTTGTCCCTCCCACTCCTTATGTAATGTTATTGTATGGATATGGTATATGGACTTTCATGATTTACGTGATCAGAAAACAAATGTACTACAAAATGATACAATACAGGGGTTTGACTAGATCAGCGGCTCTGGAACTGTCGTGGGCATCAGAAGCGCCTAAAGAGCTTGATAAAATAAGATTCTGGGCCCTAACTACGGAGCTGCTAATTCAGTGAGCCTGGAGTGCACTTGGATATTTGTATTTATCACCAGTTCCCAAATGATACTGCTGGTGTGCGAACCACTGAGGACTACTAGAAAAAACAAAGCCAAGACTTGAATGTAGGCCACTGACTTCCAGGCTAGGATGCTCCCTACAGAAAAAACAAGAGGCTACAGGGCGAAGCTCACTTCCTTTCTAACTCTCCTGGGTCGAGGGGGTGAGAATTAACATCTACTGCTCCCAGATACTGATCTCTTCCCTAGTAGCTACACCCCAAATAATACTAAAAACCACAAGACATTCATGAAAATGTATTCATCCAAAATAAAATATCTACATGCTAAAAAGAAAGCAGTCCTTGAAATGAAGAAAAATTCCCAAGCTGCACATTACTTATAACTGGTGGAAAAATAATCACTGTAAAAGCTAATTAACCATCCACCCTGAGCAGCGCCTTGGCAGGCCTGAAAATATGATCAAGAAAATTCTTTTCCTATGAGTGGGGCATGACCAAAGCTGGGCAGAGCTATGGGTTCTCTGTTGACTAGGAATGCCCTTTCCATGACTGTAAAAAACTTTCCAGTGACAAATGTTCCAGCTTCCTTGTCCCAAGAGAAACCCAAGTGGTAAGAAAACAAACTGCTTTAAGTCTAAAGTCTAAAAACATAACAAGATCCACAGCAGCTGTTTCCTGTGTACCAGGAAAGTATATTCCCGAGGGTACAAAAAATGAAAAAGCGTGCATCCATTCACCAAGGACCTCCCTCTATGCCAGGGTCTCTAGCCCCTTGTGGGGTGGGGAGAGGGAGGTTGGAAGTTGAAAGAGGGGCATAATTTCAACACAATGCAATACGTTTGTAAATAACATTATGTACACGACACGACGAGAGCCCTGGGGCAGAGGTGAGTAGCTGAGAAGCCTTTATAGAGGAGGTGATATCTGAGTTGAACCTTGACTTTTCCTTCAAGAAGTAGAAAGACGTTGTACACAGAGGAAAAAAGCATGAACCAGCCTTGCTTGACTTGGAGGCTGGAAAAGGGAGAGTGAAGTTGGGAATTCTGGAGACTTTGGGGAGGCCCAGGATGGGGTGCATAAAAAGAAGTGGCCAGAGAGAAGTACCGCAAAGGCCAGCCTCAGAAGTTTTGTCCTCGTCCTGGAAGCAGGGCAGACCACTGATGAAGCTGGTATTTTAAAAAGGCTGCCTTTCCCAGATGGGTTGACAGCCTTATTTCTCAGCCTGGCTAAAAGCCTGGCCACTCCCTGAGAGAGAGCGAGGTTCCCAGCAGGGAAGGGAAGAGGTTGGGCCCAGCAGGGACCAGTTTTGCAAGCTCACTGGGCCCCGCACCCACAAACACTCAGCTCTTCCTCCAAGGCAGGTCTCAACCTTGGGCAAGTCCCTTCGAAATTTTCCTGTTAATTGCTATACTTAACATTAAATCATGGGAAAGATTAACACCCATGAAACTGAAGCAGGAACACATAACAGAAGCTTAATAGGAATCTTCCATCATTAAAAATATCTTATTCTACATCTGAAAAGAGAACTATTTGGAAATTCCACATCATACCCACTTACAGACTATAGCAATTTCAACTTTAAAAATTCATTCCCACCTGCATTATATTGCTTGATTCTTACAATAGGCCTGTAAAGAATATTGGGCAGGAATTCTTACTCCCATTTTAGAGATGTAAACATTCGCCATCCGCAGACCATGGGGAACACAGCTGACATCAATTGCAAGTTAGTTCCTGTGGCTTACTGCAGCAAGCCAGAGCTCACTCCAGACATGGGCTTGTGCTGGACGAGTCTAAGGATGGGTAGGAAGGCAAGGGGAATTCTGGATTGGATTCTGTCAAAAAGGAGGGCAATTCCACGATTAGGCATCACAATACTTTAACAGTTAACTAAGTATCATTAATGATTATTTCATGTAATCAATAAATGATCTAGCAGATGAAAAAACAAAAACAGGGCTGAGCTGGCGTTGATACAGGAGCACAAGTCACTCCTGTTAGTCAGAAGAGGGAAATGTTTAGTCATGTTTCTTGATTTTGGAGTGGCCTCCTCCCTGTCTCGATGCAAACACAGATGAGGAGGGTCTGTGCTGCGCATGGTTCTATTCTGTGGGCATTGTCTCTATTCACTTGTGAATATTATGGCGTGGCTGATGTCAGAGCTGGTTTTTATTGCTGCACTGTGTTTTCGTGTTGTCTCACCCAAAGGAACACGAGTAATGCCTCTGAGGTCTCCTAATACCTATGCACCAGCTGCACAACTTTGGGTAACGCCCTTTACCTCCCCTGATCTCTCAGGAGTAATAGGGTCCCTTCCACACTGATATCCTGGGCATCAGCTGGACTGATTAGAATGGTCGTCATGGTGCCTAGAGATCTGCGGTAGTGACCTCCCCTGCTATCCACTGTTTAAACATTATCAGGAAAGAGAAATGCGGAAGCAAAGCTCTATTCATTTTAAGCATGTGACCTTTTACCCTAACTGAACCTTAACTGACTCAATTGCCTTGAGCAATTCAAAGATTCCAGGAAGATTCCAGCAATTCAGAGACACCAGGAAAACCAAGATGGGATTCTGTGAGAACAGCCTAAGCAGTCAATGACCGTGCTGCCATTTCTTCCCCAGTACCGTCTTATTCAGGGCCAGACACACAGCAGTTTTTGATCAAGTACTGACAATGAAAATATATATTTGATGATGTTTGGAAGAAAACTCTTACATTTCTTGAATAGAACTAAGATGTATAGAAAAATAGACACCATTACGTTTGAGAATTTTTAAATGTGCCAACTTCTTTGCCTACTTACGTCAATTAATCCATGAAAACACCCTGTGAGATAGGTATTATCCCCATTTTACAGATGGGAAAATCATGGCTCAGAGTGTTGAAGAAACTCTCCTTAGACAACTCAGCTAGTGAGTGGCCAAGGCAAGATTCGCATCCAGGCCTATTTGATTCAAAGCTCACAGCTCTCCTGCAAGCCAGAGAAATCTCCTCTCTGTTGTAGCTGAAATGCGGGCTTGGCTGAAGGGCGAAGAGGCAGCAGCAGCCTCCCAAGTTCCTGGGATTCTCACTGATGCTTACTCCTAGTGGAGCTGGTGTCCCTCCCCGAGCCCACATGGATATCTCAGCCTTCAGAGAGATCTCATTTTAGTTTTGGGTGTTGTTTTGGGGTTTTTCTGAGTCTCGATCTGTTGCCCAGGCTGGAGTGCAATGGCGTCATCTCAGCTCACTGCAATCCCCGCTTCCAGTGTTCAAGCAATTCTCCTGCCTCAGCTTCCCCAGTAGCTGGGATCACAGGTGTACACCACCACGTCCAGCTAATTTTTATGTTTTCAGTAGAGTCAGGGTTTCACCATGTGGGTGAGGCTGGTCTTGAACTCCTGCTTCAAGTGATCCGCCCGCCTCAGCCTCCCAAAATGCTGCGATTACAGGCGTGAGGCACCGCGCCCAGCCTTTCTTTTTATTCTAATGTCTGCCTCTCTTCCCTGTCTGCACACGGTCTTCCTTCTGTGTCCAATCTCCTCTTCGTAGAAAGACTCCAGTCAGATTAGATTAGAGCCTACCCCCGTGACCTTACTTCACCTGAATCACCTCTTTAAAGACTCTGCCTCCATGAGCAATCTCACTCTGAGGTACTGAGGGTTAGAACTTCAACGTATGAGGCTGAGCTCTGTGGCTGACGCCTGTAATCCCAGCACTTTGGGAGGCCAAGACAAGCGGATCACAAGGTCAGGAGATGGAGACCATCATGGCTAACATGGTGAACTCCTGTCTCTACTAAAAATATTTTTTTTTTTTTTTTTTTTTTTGAGACGGAGTTTCACTCATGTTACCCAGGCTAGAGCGCAATGGTGCGATCTCGGCTCACCGCAACCTCCGCCTCCTGAGTTCAGGCAATTCTCCTGCCTCAGCCTCCTGAGTAGCTGGGATTACAGGCACACGCCACCATGCCCAGCTAATTTTTTGTATTTTTAGTAGAGACGGGGTTTCACCATGTTGACCAGGGTGGTCTCGATCTCTTGACCTTGTGATCCACCCGCCTCGGCCTCCCAAAGTGCTGGGATTACAGGCTTGAGCCACCGCGCCCGGCCTAAAAATATTTTTTAAAATAGCTGGGTGTGGTGGCACGCACCTGTAGTTCCAGCTACTGGGGAGGCTGAGGTAGGAGAATAGCTTGAACCTGGGACGCGAAGGTTGCAGTGAGCCGAGATCGGGCCACTATACTCAGCCTCGGCAACAAGAGCGAAACTCCATCTCAAAAAAAGCTCCAATGCATGAACTTGAGGGAACACAAAATTCAGCCCATAACACCCACCAGACACTTTTCCAGGCCCTGCTGTGACCGGGTCCTGGGCTAGGCCCTGGGAATACAGTGAACACTGAAAATCTCTCTTGGTTGCTTCAGCAACTCTCCAGGAGGCTTCCGAGTTAGAAAAGAGGCTTACAAATAGGAGACTGGAAAGAGAGTGCGAAGTCCACACCAGGCTCAAACAGGGGTGTCTATGCTGAGGGGGTACAGACAGCACAAACCCCCCTGTTTAGGCCTGCTTCCTAGCAGCAGCACGGCTGAGACACACAGGAGCCGGCTGGCCGGCGCTAGCGGGGTGGGAGGGGGAGTGGGGGCCCAGGGAGCCTGGTCTAGGGAGGGGCACCTGCCCTCTTCAACAGAGTGATGGGGACTTTCTGGCAGCATAAGCAATAACTGGCAAGAGACCAAGAAGGCACCGTTTAGCTGGTTCATGCGCGAATAAGCGATAAAAGTCACCCTATGGCTTCGCACCTTAAGGAATCAGCATCTCTGCATGGATGTGCTCCGTGTGGGCCCCGAGCCGTTCCCCCTGGCTTTGAGAGGTGTTTCTCCCCCACCAGCTGGCTTCAGCCAGGCGGTTGCCTTGACTGGCCCAGGCCTCACATGATGGGAAGGGCCAAGGCCGGCTGCCACTTTCTCGTCATGTGCCTGCTTCCCTTCCTTCACCCCACCAAGCCCAAATGGAAGGGTGGGGTGACGGTCAGTGCCTGAGGATGGAGCTGGGGCTGGGAGGACAAACTCCTGGGCTCCTCTTCATGTCTGGGCTACAAGATCCTGGCATCAACAGGGCTCCTGGTACGGTGGAAATAAACCACAGGTCGCTGAGGGACCTAGATTTGGAGTCGAAAAACCTGGGCCTGAGTCCCACCTCCATCACTTCCCAGCACGTGGTCTTGAACAAATCACTCAAGGCCTGCAGACCTCGGTCAGTCATTAGTAAAGACAAAATGACTATTAGAAAGAACCCCCTGGGCCACCGCACTCCAGCCTGGGTGACAGAGCAAGACTCCATCTCAAAAAGAAAAAAGTAAGTGAGTTTTAAGTAATTTCATCTGATGAATTCTGTACCCCTACCAGAGATAACAGAAAGGCATCCCAGAGGCCCAGGAGACCTAACTCAGACCCTGCCCTACTTCTTCATCTAGAAGGGACCGCTTGGGGTCTGAAGTTGCTTGGGCTCTTGACTAGTCTGCCCTCGACATCTGTGACAGGAGCAGCAACTGAGAGGGAGGTCTGTCCTCCAGACCACAAGTCTTCTCTGGAAAATACATACACACACACACACACACACACACACACAAACACACAGAGGTTGGCTCTATTCCCATTATGGATCTTATAGAAGTGATTCTAAGTCTTTGAGTTTCTTTTTTTTTTTAAAGATGGGGGTTTCTCCATGATGGCCAGGCTGGTCTTGAACTCCTGACCTCAGGTGATCCACCCACCTCAGCCTCCCAAAGTGCTAGGATTACAGGTGTGAGCCATCGCACCCGGCCTTAGGTCCTTGAGTTTCTGTGGAACCACGAAACCCCTTCCAGACCAGCAAGAGTGAGAAGAGGGGGATGCGTATCATGTTTGCACAGCTTTCTTGCGTATCACTTTACCACGATGCTCAGGACCTTAATGAGAGTTTTCAGTTCTCCCCGCTTCAAATTGTGCTTTCCACTGCAGAGCTTCATGAAGTTTAATATGCCTGTGAATCACCTGGGGAGCTGGATACAACAACAGTTTTTTTGTTTTTTGCTTTTGTATTTTTTTTTTAAGTAGATTTGGGATGAGCTCCAAGATCCTGAATTTCTAACAAGTGGTCTGGGTGACACCAATGCCTCTGAACTATACTTTGAGAAGCAAAGTTCTAAAGGTCACAAAATAACTTCTCATTTCTCCCATGAACTGGTAATTAGCACCTACAGCTAAACATAGGCAGTGTTCTAGCATCGGAGGAACAAGGAAATGGGAAGAAATACAAAGAAGAATAAGACACAGGCCCTTGACTCAAATCCAACCAGATATCCCTTTATATGACATCCAGCATTTTGCTTAAGTCGGCTGAATTCTTACAATTCATCTATAAAGTGTACAGTGTTATTCTCACTTTACATATGAGAAAAATGGGGCTCACACACCCTAACAGTCACATTCCCAACTAGTAAAAGAACGCCATGAGATTTGAAACGAGGCCAGTGTTGTTCTGCATGCGCCTGACACTTGATCTCATGCACTTCCCACCAAGTGCCCAGACCTGATGGAGAAGGGGCAGGGAAAGAACTACCTTGCTCAGCCTGGCCTTGAAGCAGACCTGGCAGTGGCTGTGGGGAAAGGGTGAGGGGGTGGCAGGCCGGAGGCTCCTAATAACCACCAGAAAGGGGAGTCGGACCCCAAGCTGCCTCCCCTAGGGTCTCCTGACTGTTTCTAGTAATGTCTATTCCTGCTGAAGCTCAAGCCCTTTGCAATAAGTTCCTAACATGCTATCAAATACTTCCCAGGCTAGTAAACTTCAGCCATAAATTAAGTTCCAAATTTTGTCACCAAATGGGGCCATGTGACTTTGGATGAATCACTCTCCACTCACCTGGATTAGGGTTGGGAGCCCTTCGAGTCCCTTCCTGTCTGCCAAAAGGGTTCTAAGCAGTTTTCAAGCAGTTTCTTGCAACTTTCCCATGGAGCCAGGTGAAGGCATGTGTTATGTCCCCATTAGCGTCCCCCAGCCTTGTCTTAGCTCAGGAGCAGGGCTTTCTGGGGCTCACCTACAGTCTTCCTCCTTTCCTTCCTAACTTCATGCGCATTTAGCAAGCACATACTCGGCATCATTACCTGAGCTCAGGACTAGGGAGACAAAGGTAAGATGCACTCTCTCCCTGGGGAGGAAACCCAAAACAGACCACAGGTGCCCTGCAGCATGGCTGGCTCAGGCTCTCAGGGTGCGAAGACAGCACCTCACCCAGCACTGGCAGAGGCCGGCAGGCCTAAGCAGGCCTTCACCATATGCCAGACCTGGCTAGGAACTTCCCTGGAAGATTCCACTTAACCCCCAGCAACCCTGAAAGGAAAATGCTAGTGTTGTCCTCATTCAAAAAATAGAAAAACAGGCCAGGCACGGTGACACATGCTTGTAATCCCAGCATTCTGGGAGGCTGAGGCAGGTGGGTCACCTGAACTCAGCAGTTCGAGACCAGCCTGACCAACATTGTGAAAGCCTGTCTCAACTAAAAATACAAAAATTAGCCAGGTGTGGTTACATGTGCCTGTAATTCTAGCAACTTAGGAGGCGGAGACAGGATAACTGCTTGAACCTGGGAAGCAGAGGTTGCATCGAGCCTAGATCACACCACTGCACTACACTTGGGCAACAGAGCGAGATTCTGTCTCATAAAAAAACAAAAAAAAATTGGCCAGGTGCCATGGCTCTCACCTGTAATCTCAGCACTTTGGGAGGCCGAGGTGGGTGGATCATGAGGTCAGGAGATCGAGATCTTCCTGGTTAACATGCTGAAACCCGATCTCTATTAAAAATACAAAAACTTAGCCAGGAATGGTGGCACACACCTGTAGTCCCAACTACTTGGGAGACTGAGGCAGGAAAATCACCTGAACTCGGCAGGCGGAGGTTGTAGCGAGCCGAGATGGTGCTACTGCACTCCACCCTGGGCAACAAACAGAGACTCCACCTCAAAAGAAAACAAAAAAAAATTTTTAAATAGGCGTAAAGAGGTCAGATGACTGGCCCAATATCACACAGCTAATATGGATTCAGTGAAATATGTGCCAAACAGCAGAGCAGCAAGTAGTAACTACAATGCCTTTTCTTTCTTTTTTTTTTCATTGATTTTTTAGAGACAGAGTTTTGCCACATTGGCCAGGCTGGTCTCAAACTCCTTGCCTCAGATGATCCGCCCACCTCGGCCTCCCAAAGTGCTGGGATTTCAGGCATGAGCCACTCTACCCAGCTCTAAAATGCCTTTTCAAACGACAGAACAGGGAGTGAGAGCCACTCATCTCCACTCTCAGACAGAAAAAAAACTGACAAGTGGGAGAAAGGTTTCTTATCTCCCCTGAAAGACAAAAACCAGGCTGGGGACTAGCCACACATGATGAGAAAATCACCAAGAGGAGAAGCAGGAGAGACTTTGGAAGAAGGTTTGGCAGGGTGGAAAGTGCTCTCGGTGCACACCAGCGGCAGTGGGGGGCTCAAACAGAGGTGGGGGCCCAGGGGCGGAGGGATCAATTAGTCATGCCCAGGAGGCTCCAAGGGCCCTTTGTCCTTCCTAGGCGGCTGCTCAGATGCTGCTCTTTGAGCACCCCAGGCTTAGCAGCTCCATGCTTCAGCCGCCGCGCACCCCATCTGGGTAATGGAGTGTTACAAAGCATGTTGGCGGCCATCGATTAGTACTAAACTCTATGCTTATTGGGTTGTATTTCCAAGGATGCTCTGCTAAGATCCACAGCAGAGGTGCATCTCTCTCCTTCTCATCTGATGGCCTGGAATTAAAATGCCACCCAACATTCTCTGCCAAAGAAATTGAGATTTATGGGTCACTGTCAGTATCAACACAAGTTGGCCATTATTTGAGTCTCCTTGCTGCTTGAGACTGATTGCTATTTACTCTGAAAGATAAATGTGGCTTTGTAATCCATGTGGGTTGCTGGAAGGAATGGGTTTTAAATGCATTTGTTCTTTTTTTCTTTAAGATAGAGTCTCACTCTGTCACGCAGGTTAAAGTGCAGTGGTGCGATCTCAGCTCACTGCAACCTCCACATCCAGGTTCAAGCAATTCTCCTGCCTCAGCCTCCCAACTAGCTGGATTACAGGCATGTGCCACCATGCCCAGATAATTTTTCTATTTTAGTAGAGGCAGGGCTTCTCCATGTTAGCCAGGCTGGTCTTGAACTCCTGACTTCAAGTGATCCTCCCACCTCAGCCTCCCAAAGTGTTGCGATTACAGGTGTGATCCACCTGGCCTGGCCTTGGGTTTTAGATGTGTTTGTTTCTTCCCTTGGAGATCTTTCTATTCTGATTCATTCTGTTTTGTCTGCTGGTGTGAGCCGCACCCTGTCCCCGCCATCAGATATTCTAATGTCCTCCGAGGCTCTGGAACAAACACCGGAATGACCAGCCTGTCCTCTGTCCAGAGTCATCAGTGTGACAGAATGTAGAGACATTTTTCACCTTGGTAGAAAAATTGCCTCTGTCTTATGGAGTGATGTCACTCATACATGATCTGGGACCAGAGTCAAGATTCCTGAAGAGCTTGCTTGAGGAGCAATAGGTAGTTGGCCTCTTCTGGTCTTTTGTGTTGCTGGGTGTGGTGTAGAAACTGATGCAGGAGCTCAATCAATTAGGTCACTGGTTCTCAAACTCAAGTGTGCATCAGAATTCACTGAAGAACAAGAGTGGGAAGCATTAGAGGCCCATTGTGGGAGCGATTAGGCTGCTGGCAGTGTTTGGCACTTGGGAAAGATCACAGCACTGTCTAACGGAACTTTATTCAGTTTCACCAGACAATGTGGGATTTAAATCCTTTTCTATGAAATCTACAGTTAAAGGTCAATTTCCATAAATATGGGGATCTATGTGTTTTAGAAATGCATTGAAAAGCTACATGGGTCTGAGATCACCCAAGCTGCCTAGTGGTGGTCTCCTATACCTCGGTACTAGGAAGGTCAAGGTACTGAGTAGGTCACATTCCTGCTACGGGGATGTTTTGCAACTTGATTGGGTGAAAGCGGTAAGAGATGCCTGGAGTTGATAACAGAGCCCACTGTGCCAGTTTATACCAGCGGTCCCTAAGCAATTTTCCCTGCAGCAGTCAGGGTTTGCAGATAAAGCTGGGCCCAGGGCAATAAAGGGGTACAGCTTAAAGACTCTGGAAATTTCCTGATGAACACTAGAGTCTTTGGAGGCAGATGACAGCTTGTTCTTTGCAGTGGGACTTTACATTATAAGTCACCATGTGGCTGCAATTGCAGTTTATCAGTGCTGCCTTCCTCCCCCGCGAAATGTGCTAGGCAGGATCACTGTTTACTGAAGCTACCCCAAATCGCCCCCATCAAAGTCTAGTGGACTGGGCAAGCTGTCAGTTGGAATTCATTACTTAGAGGCATGCGTCCCCCGAGCAATCAAAGCCCCTGACTCGCACAGGACTGGGAGGCTGTTACTGAGATTCAGGCCTGCCCAGGTTGAGAGCAGTGGGGTGGAGGAAAGTCAATATGTTTGGATACACGCAAAAGGCAGGTAAGTAAGTGTATTCGTTGAGACTTTGGGTCACAAGAATAATAATCCAACCCAAATTAGCTTGTGGAGAATTTATTCACATAAAAGGCCCAAACAATTTATAAGCTGCAGGGCAGCTGAGTCTAAGACTTTAATAAAGTCACCAAGTCTCTTCATTTGCTCTCTACCCCCTTCCTTCATAACACCTGCAAGGGCGAGATTCCTCAGTCATCAGGACTCAAGCTTCCAGAGACCTTACTTTATGGCGTACCTATGGCAAATGTTCCGGGAACGACTCTGGCCAGGTTCCCACCCCTGAATAGACGGCCAAAGGCAGGAGAATGAGATCTCTCTTGGCCTGATTAGGAACCATCCTATCCACCCCTTGGATAGGGTCAACTTTACCCAAACCAGACTGATCAGGATTCACATGCGAAGGCTGCTCCCTTGGAGGAGGAGATGCCAGCAGACCATGGAGGACTGGCTGTGAGGCACGAGGATAAGCAGGAGGCAAGGGCAGCCCCCGCATCCACAGGGCAGGTGGGAGGATGTTCCTGCCCTGCTCACACAGCCCTGACTCTGCACTTTGGGCCCCACTTGAAGGTGTGCTGTCGTAGCTAATCTTCCTGGGCAGAGCAGACCTTGTGAGTGTGAGAGAAATCCTGGGTGGCATCACAGACTCATTTGTAGGGCAAAGGGATTTTCAGTTAGTTCCGTAACACACAGGAGGACCAACACAATGCTCAAGCATCGCTCCTCCCAGAGGAAGCAGACGGGTGAGATAAATAAAACCAGCACTCTCACTGGTATCCTCCGATGCTCGGGGGCCTGTTTTCAAGGCTGTGTACGTTAAATACACATTTCAGTGATGCTTTCGTCTATTCTACAGTGATTCTCAAATAGTGGTCCCCAGGCCAGCAGCATCGCCACCCCCTAGGAACTTGTTTGAGAGGCAGATTCTCCATCCCACCCCAGACCTATTGAATCAGAAACCCTGGGTATGAGGCCCAGCAGTCTGTGTTTTAATGCACCTTCTGGGTAATTCTGATACAGGCACCAAAGTTTGAGAACATCTGCTCTACAAATGTATTTGATCCAATCCATCAAGTTCAAAAGAACCACCTACTATAAAAATGAAGTCTTATGTGCGGGTTTTATCCAGCAGATTGAATTTAAAAGAGTAGAAATGTAAAACTGTTTTCTATTTCTCCCATTGCTGCCTTCGGCCATGCACTATCAAGTTATATGCTTCCATCTTTTAATAACATCTGGGGCAAATTCCTTTAACTTCTGCTCAGTTCTTTTATTAAAAGTCATCTTATTTTATTCTAAAGCCTCAATCTCACATCTGATTTGACATTCTTCCCTTCTCTCACGAGCTTCACTCAGGGAGGGGATGCAGCCTGCAGTGGGGCGGGGATAGGAGGGTTGTGCTGTGTCACTCCCCTTTTCTCTAGAGCACCACGGGGTGGGGTGGGAGGAAAGGTGAGGCCTTATCCTGGAACTGCTGCCCCCCATTGTTCAGGGCCTGGTTCTCTAACTTGAGTGTACAAACCCCCATGGGGCTGGGAGCTGGCACTGAGGGTACAGCTGGGGGACACAGAGGTCCTCACCTGTGGTCCCATCTGCTGCTGGTGGCCGTGGCCTATGAAGACGGTGGATATGTTTTTCTGAGGGTCATATTGGTGTGACCCCAGCCCATTTGTCACTGAGAAGGACAGCTACAGCCCCTTTTGGCTTCTCCAAAGGTCTATGCCCCTCCTACTGTCATCCCATACAAAGCCTCAGAAATGACTTGGGTCTTCTTCCCCACCTCTGAGGACTGTGGGAGCTGAGGTGTGGGGACCCATCCTCTCAGGCAAACTACCTCACAGTGCTTCTCCCCATGTCCCTGAGCCTCCACTCTTCAGATGGCTAAAGGAGGCATAGCCCCCATGTTCCCAAACAGCCCCACAAACTCCTATGGATACGGGTCAATCTCTCTCCAGAACTCGATCCCCATATCCCCAGCACCAGATGGGACCTAGAGTACCAACATCTCAGCCAGCATCCAGCCTGGAACAATATGACCATTCCTGCCTCCTGCAGGCACCCTCATCCTGCATTCTTAATAAATATTCTAATCGATGCCTCAACTTGAACTCAAGAGACCAACAATGGGAGGAACAGAACTAAATTATTCTCCCAGTAATTCCTACTCTCTCTCTCCCACTTGTCTGTCTACATGGGCCGGGGGAAGGTGGTGATGGGAATAGGGACTGCTTCTTTGAGAGCCTCTGAGTTGGAAGAATTTGGCCTCAATTGCTGGCACTCCCATTACAGAATGTCGGGTCTGCTGGGCACAGTGGCTTATGCCTGTAATCCCAGCACTTTGAGAGGCTGAGGCAAACAGATCACATGAGCCCAGGAGGTCAAGACCAGCCTGGGCAATATGGGGAAACCCCAACTCTACTGAAAGTTCAAAAATCAGCCAGGCCTGGTATAGTCCTAGCTACTGGGAAGGCTGAGGTGGGAGAATCGCTTGACCCTCAGAGAACAAAACCGCAGTGAGTCATGATCATGCAGAGCAAGACCCTCTCTCAAATAAAGGGGGAGAGAATGTGGGTTCCTTGGCACCTGCTGTTTCAGCAAAGGTTCTGGTGCCAGGAAGTTCACTGTTCTCTTATTTGCAACATGCCTTCACGTACACTATCTCAGTCAACCCCACAGCGATTCTGTGAGGCGTTTAAGCTACAAGGAAACAGGCCCAGAGAGGTTAAGTGACAAGCCCAAGGTCACACACACGGTGGCGATGGTGGGATGGGAACCCAGCCCAGGGACTCCCGAACTCCTGTTCTCTTCCTGCTGTTTCATGCAGGCGCCTCAGCCACACTTGTCATCCAGCTCTGGGTGAACTTGGAGCAAATAAGCAGAGAAATAGCTTATCTCCCAGGCCACAGAGCAGCTGGCATGGGAGGGTTTGGGGCACGCGATTTCCTTAGAGGAAACACCAACTCGTTCCGGTCAGTCATGCCCATTCACATGGGTCCTGACCATTATCTTCCCAGGCCAAGGTCACATGTTCCCCTGGAAACTCACTGGCTTTACTCCCTTCCTGGGCTGGGGGAAAGGGTGGGGACCTAAGTTGGTACTTCAAAGCAGAAAGCTGGGGTTTGGGGCTGACAGAGCTGACCTTGAGCTAGAGCTCCATGGAGTCCCCAGCCCAGGTCAAAGGGGGTCAGGGTGCCATCTATACCTTCTAGATGAGTCTGTCTACGTGATTCAGTTCTGCCTGTGGGGGGTAGAAGTTCACGGTCTCACTCCCACACAGTGACCACAGTGCATGGCAATTTTCTAGTTAACAGATGGGGTTGGAGCCTCTGCTACACACAAGAGGCTTCTTTCTTCAAGTTTCAGACTTCTGATGCTCACAAGACCCTCCCAGGCCCTTAACATGTGCAAAACTTACCCCCAGGCCTAGGGTTTGATGAGATGTGTGACCACATGGGCTGAGATCACATTTTCCCCAGTGAAGATAAAAGCCCTCACCTCTCACAAAGCCATTTGCTAAATTTTCAAGAATTCTACAAGCTGATTTTTAACCACAGCCATTATTTTAAAATTAAACTAAAAACCTTACAATGAAGCACGTTTATGATTACAGTAATAAATACTCAGAACTCCTCTGTTCCTAATCGTGTTACTATTGTCTCTGTCCTTAAGGTTATTTACATTTGCTGTACTGTGTGGTAGAAATACTATAGAATGGTGCACCAAAGGGAATCTCCTCCCAACTCCGTGTTCAATAACATCACACTGGGAGCTTAACAGCAGCCATGACGGTTGTATTTACACATGGAAATTGACAAACATTATAGACTAGGGTTTGATGTATTGTTTCGTGGACTGTGTAAAGCAAGGGTCAGCAAACTTTTCTCTATAAAGGGCCAGGCAGTCAATATTTTTCCTTTTGTAGGCCATAGGTCTCTGTCAAAACGACTCAACTCCACTACTGTACCAAAAAAGCAGCCACAGACAATACATACACAAATGGACCTGGCTGTGTTCCAATAAAACTTCATTCACGAAAACATGTGGCACACCAGATTTGTCAGGCCATAGATTGCTGGCCCCTCATCTAGACTTAAGAGAGCCATAGAAAAAAATGTTAATAACAAAGATTAACCACAGAACTGCATTGTATCTGCAGCTGTTTCAATTATAACTAGCACAAAACAGGTCGGGTACAGTGGCTCATGCCTGTAATCCCAGCACTTTGGGAGGCCAAGGCAGGAGGATCACGAGGTCAAGAGATTGAGACCATCCTGGCCAACACGATGAAATCCCATCACTGCTAAAAAGACAAAAATTAGCTGGGCGTGGTGGTGTGCACCTGTAGTCGCAGCTACTCAGGAGGCTGAGGCAGGAGAATTGCTTGAATCCAGGAGGTGGAGGTTGCAGTGAGCCGAGATTGTGCCACTGCACTTCAGCCTGGTGCCTGATGACAGAGCAAGACTCTGTCTCAAAACTAAATAAATAACTAGCAGAAAACAACATTGAAGAAATATTCTTCCAATTTTCAAAAACAATGATTTGATTGAGGAAAGAATTTACGTCACTGTTGAATGACTAAAGTTCCAACATAAGTCTTTATTTCATTTTTGTCTTCTTCATTCATGTAAATAAACCTGGGCCAACCTGTACTTTTGCCACCATAGGTCAATTGCCACCTATGGGTTGGCTAGTGAGACAAGTGTCCAACAAAAATTAGCAAAAGTATTCTGTGAAGATCAACTGGCTATTTGGAGTTCACAATAAAGAATAGTGTATATTTGATTATTATTTATAAATTGCGTAATACTCATCTTGAAAGCAATAAACATATCCACGTATGCGTGTATATATATGAATACATTTTCTTCCAGAGAGCCAGTTGCTAAGTATCTACCAACGCACCACTGCCTGAGGGGCGTCTACATAAAAAGAGCCCTAACAGCCTACAGCAGCACTTGTTAAGGACCCAAGGCATGGTCCAGACCCCAAGGAAGGGAAGGGGGTCAGGGAAGGGTGGACTATTGGGAGAGTGCTCCAAGGTAGTCCAAGAAGGCTTCATGGGGGACAGACAGCCATACAGCATGGCGGACTAAATGACAAACGGAGAATAGCTGCACTTCAGACAGGCATGCAGCATGAGCGCAGGAGGCGAGGCTGAAGTCAGGGACACCCAGAGAAGAGGGTGAGTATAGGGAAGCAGTGGGCCATGGAGTGGGGTTAAATATGTGATGGCATGCAAACACGCTATGAGGTCGAGCCATAGGAAGAAAAAGGAGAATGCAAAATTTTACATTTGCATTAAGGAAAAAACACATTAGAGGAAAATGCACTTAAATAAATTGCTCTGGGTGACAGGATGACAGCTGATTATGTATTCATCCTCAGCGCTTTCCTGTACCTTCCTGTTGTTCTAAAGTCGTGTGTGTTACTTTGATATTCCTGGAGAAAGATAAGCTTTTCCAGTATGCAGAGCAAAAAGCACTGAGCCAAACCTGAAGCCATAGCCAAGGACAGGGCACATCTCCCCTGATGCAACGCATCAGTGTTGGGGAGGGGCCGGAGTAGAGACCAGGGGTGTCGCTCCCTCCTGGGAGGATTGCCAGAGCACCTGGGTAGCCACAGCTGAGGTCTTCTGCCCCCATGGGCCTGAGCAGCCCTGTCTACACAGGGCATCTGCCCCCTACCCCACAGCCTCAGGGAGATGTCTGTTCTTTCTTTGCAAAGTTCCCCCCTTCCATTGTTAAAACACACACTCTGAATGAAGAGACCCTCCAAACGGGCTTTGTGTGAGCAACCTGGCTGTTTAATCACCTGGCTGTGGGCAGGCTGAGTCCAAAAAGAGAGTCAGTGCAGGGTGGTGGGATAGCAGCTGGTTTTCTAGGTTTGGGATAGGCAGTGGAAAGTTACAGAAGTTACAGTTTCAGGTGGTATTTTGCAAGCTGGGAGGGGATCCTAGGATCTGGAGTTAGGAGGTTGACCTAGGTTGGTTGCAAAGTCCAGTTGCCTTATCAAGTGAGGCAATTTTTTCCTTATCAAGTAAGGAACAATAGAAGAATGTCTCGAGTTAATTAGGCGCCTCAGGGATTGATTATTCTTCCTCTTTTCATGGTCTTCCAGTTACTTCAGATTTCCTAATTCCGGGAGGCCCCCGTACGTGTGGTTCACAGGGATTGCCATGACAGACATCACACTGCCAGTCAGCCCCAAAGACCTCACACCCATCACATTCATAAAGGCAAAACAAACTGGGAAAAATTAGAGTTCCTCTGTCTTTTTAGGGCTTCATCATTGCTGTTTTTCCAAATGAAGAAATAGATATTTTAAGTATTCTTTACCATGCGTAGTATTGGAAAATTGGAAGTTATCCTAGAGAAGATCTCGCTCAACTCGTTTATGTCACTAATAAGCAAATAGAAACTAAGGGGGTCAAGTGGCATACCCAGGGGCACAGAGCTAAGTGAGAACTATGCTCCAGCAGAGATGACACCCAGGGGCTGGCCCCTCCTTTCTCAGCATGCAGGTATTGCTGGGCAAGCACAGGACTCGGCCCTGGGCGATATGGGCTAAGCAGCCTTGGCTTCGAAGGCATGACGTCTTCTAATCGCTCCTCAAATTTGCCTGTGGACAGCAGCAGTGCCTACGAGGCACCCAGTTTATGATACGCCACTTGGCTCCTTCAGGGCAGAGCTGTGGAATGCAGTACTTTTTTCCCTCTGTGCACCACACCCCCTCAGCACAGAAGACATTCCACCCCACCCGCTGCTCAATGGGACCTTCAGATGCTATCTTAGCCATAAAGCCTTTATATGGCTCAGCCAAGTCATTTTGTGATCAATTACCTTCCCTGTTATTGCGTTTATTCCCCCTAAACCAGCCAGGTAATCCCTCAAAAGAGCCAGTAGCACCACCTTGGTCATTTCTTCCACATCAACCTGACTAAACTGGATATATGATAAGGATTCGGTCTCGTACATAAACACTTTTCGGCCTCTGTGATTCGCACAATTCCGTTTCCACTCTCTCCGGGGTCCATGTCTCCATCCTGCCCCCAAAGCTGGTTCTTCAGGCATTTTCTGCATGGCTTTCTGTGTATATGCCATGTGGTTAGTCTTAAATCATGTGCTTCTAGAGTGCAGAGCACATACCAGTTTATACTTTTTCTAATCAGGAATGTATGTAGAGGATGAAGAAACGCATTTTCATGAGCTAGATAGTAACACAAAATTAAACGGCAAAAGTCCTTGCTGTCCTCAGTAGCTGGAGAGCTTTAAAAATAAATACATAAGCACCTGTTTCCATTTTTTACTCCTACAGAAGCAGGGAAATTGCTGGAGGAAAAAAAAAATGTATGCCCATATATTCTGTACTGTGTCTCTTGAAAGAAGAATAAAATTATAAACGGGGTCATCAGGAAGTGCTCACTAAACGTGAAGTTCACAAACTGACCTTTGAAGTTTAGCAATGGACTTCCCCCAAGCCAGGTCAGCGGATGCTATTGTTAGATCAGCAGCTGAGCCTCCCCACCACATCCTTCTACCTCGTGCAATTAAAGCAGAGCCCAGGCAGATTTTTCTTAAATGGGATTTTTCTTTATGTTGGTGCATATGTTGTTGTTTTAATTAATAGCAGAGACATTTTTTCCTCATCCCTGGCTCTTTCCTCCAAGTCAAAACATTTAGGACACCACCACCCAAGAATAAGTCTCATTTAAGGCTTTGCCACTTCTAACCCTTCCCACCTCTAACACTTTTCCATCTTTATCCCCGTTATCTCGGGTGCTTTCCATTTTTAGAGACCAGCTCTCCACCAGGGCTAAATACCAGTCTACCGTTTCTTTCCCCATCGGAAACCAAAGAACTCCCTGTTCCTCAGCCCTTGCCAGCAGAATCTGGTCTCCCCTCTACCCCTCAAAATTATACATCTTATACAACTGGCCCCTGTCCCTGCACCATTCCTGTCCCTTGTCCTTGATCCTGGTTTCCCAGTGGAATACGAACAAGGTTTTGCAAAGGGCTTCTTGCCACCCTCTCTTGGGTCTTCAGGAGGTCATTAAGTTGTGCGTTATGTGGGGAAAAAGTGCATTAGGTCAACCTGAAAAGCTGCCATCGATAATATCATCAGAATATGTCCATGGCTTTCTTATTTTTCCAGTGAATAGTTAAGAGTAAAAGGTGTTAGATCACAGGATGTTGAGAAGGCTATGCATCTCCCCAGGGCTATTGGTGCAACACATTCTGAGAGGGAGAGACGGTAGCCATGCCTCCTATTTTTTAGATGAGGTATGTATTTTGTAGTTCTGCTGTGACAAAAACAGCTTTCAGTCACTGAAAGCCAAAGGCCCAGTGGACATCAGGAGCTAGCCAGCCTCCAGCAGTGCAAGACGGGAAGTCTAGTCAAAGCCTAGTGCTGAACCTTCAACTTTTCCCAGCTAGCAGGAAGTGACACAGACCATGTGCTCTTAGAGACCTCACTTTGGAGAATGCTCAATCAGGGGCAAATATTCACCGGTGAGTTTGTATTTTCGTCCCTTGCTAAGCTTGAGTGAAAAAATCTCTTCGAGAATCGACTCCTTCTTTTCCCCCTGTTTGAGGTCCCTTAGAGAGCTCACAATAAATACATAAATCACATCAAAGCTAAAAGTACATGAAAAGTCCCAGGCTTCATCCAGATTTCAGGAAACCAGCAGTTTCTGGAGGAAGTCCCACCCGCTCCTGAAAACAGAAAAAATAAACAAGATAGAGTCCACCAGCAAACAGGTGTTTAGTATTCTCTGGAGTCATATGAAGCAATTTTTACATTTATGGAAAAGTAAATACTCCCCAACCCCCACCACCCCACAGAGGGCGTGGCCTGCCCGGGAATGGAAAACCAGCCTCATGTTCCCTGCACAGTGTTCTGGTGGCTTCCGCAGCTGTCACAGGAAGGAATCCACACCCCTCCCCAAAGATGCCTGCACAGGAGCAGATGCGGGCTCCATTCCCCCTTGGGGAAGGACAGAGGTCTCCTAGGGATTCACAGTCCCGGCCACTCCTCGGGCTTCCTCCTTCATTGGCAGGCCCTGGGAGGCCCTAAGTGGGACCGCTGGGCTCGTAAGAGATCGGCACCGCAGCCAGTCGGTGGGTGCAGCAGGCTCACACCTAACAAGAACCGACCTCTCCCTTTTTCCTAAGAAGGGAAACCGACTCTCGAGGCTCACCCTGGAGGCCCCCGGGAAAGACTGTGCGGTCCCGGCCTGCAGCTTCCGAGCCCACGGTGGACGTCTGAGCACCCTGTAGGGCTCTGCTCTGAAAGTCCTTTCAGCTCCCAGCGAGCCCCGCACCCCTCAAGCTGATGAGGCACCCAAAGCCCCTCCGCTCTTGGGGCCACGGCCCCACCCACCACCTGGCGCCTGTCTTTAAGGATGTTTACAACAGAGTTCTGAATCAAAATTTTGGCTTTTTCCTGGAGTTCTAACTCTGCAGGAGAGGCAGTGAGGTAGGACTTTGAGGAATTCAGGAAGCAAAGAACAGCTCCTGGGGAAAGGAGGAGCTGAGGCTGACGTCGGATGTGGATGTGGAAAAGGAAGGTGAAGGCTGGATGGGAGGCAGCGTGGGCACAGCCAAGATGGGCTCCTGGGCCGGGGACGACCCCCTACCAGAGATCGGGCTTCAACATCTCAGCCCCATACTGTGTGCCAGACACGCTACCAATCTGTCACTTAGGTAATAATCACTTTGCCCACGCTCACTCTCACCCTGCAAGGGAGCTCTTAGCATCAGCTTGCTCTCAATGGCTGGGAAGCCCAGGCTCCAGTGGGTGACATCACTTGTCCAAGGTCACTCAGCCAGAAAGGGCCAGTAAGGGCACAGGTCAAGCCTGTTCCTGGAAGTCCTGGAATGCGTTTTCTCCCTCGTCCACACTCCCACCCATCAGGCAGTCTACACTGCATCATCCAAGTTACTTGTGAAGTGTCTGTACCCCGCCGTGTCTGAGTGAGGCCCACCTTCCTCTTTGCTTCTATCATCTATTTTCCTATTTCTGGCATGTATGACACTGGCATGTATGACATTATGTTTATTTTTGTCTGCTTGTTCCTATTTCCCCCTTCCCTATAGGAACATGAGTGCTTTGAAGGCAGAGAGAGGCTGGGCCTTAGTCCAATCTGTGCAGCACATGGCATATAGTGAATGCCGGACAAATGTTGATGACTGAATTGACATGACTGATTGACTGGATCAAATGAATGACCACAAGAGTAAATGAACATCGGGATCCAGGAAAGGGTCCTTCTGGCACCAACCCCATCCTGTCTCCCTGAACAGTATTACATTTAGTATTTGTGATAAACGTTTTCAGCACCTTTTTGAAGAGCTGGTACCGCTGGTCCACTTTCTGCCTTTCCCTTGATCTGTGCCATTGGTTTAAACACTCATACATGCAATCTTTCTCTCTCACTCTCTCTCGCTCTTTCCCTGACTGGACCCCAGACCAAAGCCAAAGAAATAAATGTTGCCTCTCCTGCTCTATTGCTACTTAGACAAATTAATCCTCAGCATGAGAGGAACAAAAGCCAACACCTTAGAAGTCAGGCTGCTGCCAGCTTGGTTTGCTCACCTGCACACAGCCCTTGGCTTCCTCCTCTAGTGTGGGAGGAGCACAGCCCTGACTCACAGGCCAGTCCAGGCAATCCTCTTGCCCCAGGTAATCCTTTGGCTTCCCTGGGTGGAGAGCCCATTGCCCGAGATCTGGCCTCTGGCTGGAGAATCCATTGGCTGAGCTCTAGCCTCTGGGTGGAGGGAGCAGGCCAGAGGAACCCTTTCCAAGACCAGTCGAGCTCCGCTGGTCCTCTGGGCCCTGCCTGCAGAGACAGGTTGGCAGAGTTATTCTTGGTGCTTATTAAAACTGCACAGGCTGCTGGATTATTCCTTTATTGCTAAGTGGTCCCCAGAATACTGTAGACTCATCCCTGCTTTTGAAGTCATTGCAAGAGACTCCAAGAAGTTGATTCCAATATCTTTCTTGCCAGCATGGATTCCCCCAGAGCAGCACTGGGGATGTCTGGCCGTTAGAGTGGCAGCCAAGGGTGAGATCCCCGGTGAAAGATGATATTGTGCGTCCACTGCACACCTGCACACTAGGATGGGGTTTGCCTCCCAGCCCGACTGCTCTGTTCTCATCTTCCGTGGACCCTAGAGGTGGGAGAGGAACTCATGTGTCATTCACTCCAGGGTCCTTACAGCCACTTGCTCAGAGCAAAGAATGTCGGTCGGGCCCGCAGCAGAGGTTCCAATTTCGATGAGCACTGTGACCTCGGGGAAAGGGCTTGGCCGCTCTGCAGGAGTCTGTGACCCAGACCAAACCGGCTATCGGAACCTGCTCTGCTCTTTTACTCTCCCACTCCTCTCCACCCTCTCGTGCTGTGCTGCATCCACAATGCACCAGCCCAGGCTGACTCAGCTTTCCGCCCACGGCTCCCCTCTAACTGACAGCACCCACCCTTTTGCCCCAACTCCACTATCCCATCCAAGCCCCTCAGCCAGCCTGGGTCCGCCATGCCCCTCCTCTAACCAGGAAAGAAAGAAAAGAATCCATGGGGTCTTTTCTGTGTCCTGAGATTGCGCAGGTATTCATCCTCTCCACACCCATCTCCCTGGCCCCTTTCTTGCCCTGTTCCTCAGGGACCTAGGCATTGGGTCCTGGTCAGTTTTTCCACTTTTCCTCCCTCCCGTAGGGCCCCTCAACCTGTCTCCTCATGAAAAACTCCAATAAAGGCACTCATATCTTTGAATATTTGATTTCACAGTCCATCTTGCATAACTCTCAAGTTTGAGGTCAATAGAAATAAAACCATTTCAATTGTCTGATACTAAACACTTCTGACCCGAAAAGCAAAAGGTCTTTTAACGGATAGTTACATTGATACAAGAGTCACAATGACAGGTTTCAAAGATGAAAGTAATGGATCAGAAAATAGAACAGTAGAGAAAACACAGATGAAAGGCAAAGAACCCCATTTGAAAAATCCAAAGTTTCGTTTTAAAAAAAAATTGCCAAAAGCAATGTATGCTGTGTTTAAAAAAAAAAATCATGATGAAAGGAGCATACACGCCTGTTACCCTCCCATCCCCCCGTATACTTGTCCCTTTCTGCAAGTGCTATGGGCTTTGTGGTGACTTTGTTGACTCAAGTTTCCTAGGCTGGTGCTCCCAGAGCCTGCTTTGTGTCTTCCTAGGAGCAGTACTCGTAACCCAGATGCACTGGACGCCTGCGGGTGGGCAGTGCCACCTGTGTGAACCAACTTGGCTCCAAAGAGCCTTACTCTCCATCTACGTGGTTAATCCAGTCAAAGCCCCACCTGCTTTCCCACACAACTAGAGTCCAACAGAGGTTTTCATTAAAACAACGCATCATAACGAATACTTAACTAGTACAAATAAAGCATTTTATTTAAAGCAAGGTTTAAAGACATATAAACATTAAGCATCAGAGCTCCATTCTTTAGTTGCTAATCATGACAGCCTATGCCAGTCCTTGAGTTCTGTCATACTTGAGTAGAAGGCAATTTTCTAACTCACCTACAACTTCCTTGGGATGAGTCCTCCCCAGGCTCCTTGCTTTATTAGAAATTTCAGTGACTTCACCACTCAGCAAAACACATAGGGCTGTCAGGCATGGTGGTTCACCCTGTAATCCCAGCATTTTGGGAAGCCAACGCGAGCAGATCACCTGAGGTCAGGGGTTCAAGACCAGCCTGGGCAACATGGTGATACCCCTTCGCTACTAAAAATACAAAAATTAGCCGGGTGTAGTGGCGCGAACCTGTAGTCGCAGCTACTCAGGAGGCTGAGGCAGAAGAATCGCCTGAACCCGGGAGGTGGAGGGTACATGATCTTGGCATGAGCCAAGATCATGCCACTGCACTCTAGCCTGAGCAACAGCACAAGATTCTGTCTCAAAAAAAAAAAAAAAAAAAAAGAGAAAAAAACATATAGGGCTTCTCATATAAAGACCATATAAAAGAATACTATGACTGGTTTGCGCCGGAAGAAAAAAAAGCCCTATCACTGCTACTGACTTTTCTGATGTTCTGGGTTTCTATGTCTTGTCTCTTCAGGAACCAGGGAAAAAGAAAATTCTCTGGCACATGCACTCTCCATTTGCCCATTTCACCCCCTTCTTCCAATCAGAACCAGTCATTTCCCCCACTTGACTGCTCCCTAATCTTTGCACTTTGGAGCAGGATGTGTTTACCGATTGATGGCCATTTACTTATAACTCGTACCTCTTATGAAAGCCAATAGTTCTTATATCTGGCTTTTAACACAGACTGTGCTCTTCAATAGTCTTAATGCAGATTGAAGGTTTTTAAAATTCACATGTATAGAAAAAAGTTCCATTAAATTCCACATGAACAATGGAGAAAGTTTTAAATGGGACATTAAAGTGATCAACTGAATACAGATTGTAGGAAATGACTGACATGTAGGGCTCAGCTGCAAGGAAGAGACAAAGACCAAGTGTTCAACCAAGGGCACAGGCGGGGTGTAGATTACAGATCAGACCCACAATGGATGGAGTCCCAAGTGGATCCAGGAAGTTGGAGGGAGCAGGTAAAGCACTTGGGTCAGGCTTTCATGGGCCTAGGAAGTCAGCCAGGGCAGGAAGGCCCAGACAAGCCTTGGGGATCCAGAAAGGCTGGACTCCTCCTGAGAAGATAGAGTCAAAGAGGGCAGTCATCACCAGTCACACTAAGAGCACCAAAGCTCTCTGACCTCTCTTCTCTGCTCTGTGTTGTGTGTTGTCAAAGTAGGAATAGGTACACAGGAAACTAGGGAGACGAGCATAGCCCCCGATGTCTATCATTTCTAATTAACACAGAGCAGAGGAGTTAGATCTTCTGGTGGAGATCTAACATTCCTCTGAAGTTCTGTCAAGCCCCATCTCCTGGTGATTCAATGGCAGTTCTAAAATAGGAAGACTTACTTCCAAAACCAACAGATGTTTGGGCTGTCATCATTATGCCTGTACTAAACTCACTTGTGATTTCACTGTGAAGTCCCGTCTCTGTAATTTATTAGGAATGATTTATGTAAGATTATGTGGAAAATGTTACTAGTCGTGAGGTTATCTATCCATCTATCTCAATGATCTGACTTTTACAGCAATGCAATGGGACGTGTGGAGGGAGCATTGGGTCAACTTTCCATCTAATGGAGATACAATTAGAACTCCTAGCAGGTGACTCATAGAGAATGATTAGAAGTAAAAATGTTCTGGAAATTCCCCCACCTTCTTTAAGGCAGCCTTTATCAGATAGCTTAGATTTTGTGAAAGGAAGACTGATGTTTTCCATCTAGTACACAAAATATTTTCTAAGTGGTTATAGGACCTTGAACAAGCCACTTAGCTCTCAAAGCCTCAGTTTTCTCATCTATAAAATTAAAGCCACATGATTAAAGATCACATGATCTATGGCTCCTTTATTCTAAGGATGTATAGATATTTTAAACACCTGGTTAGCCATCTTGACCAAACTAGCACCACAGATAAGAAACAAAAGAAACAAGCTCAAAGGCCAAAATTCCTCTCTGGTTTCTGTGCTTTAGGTCAAAGGCAACCACTTTAAACGTTGTTTGGGCTACTTTCCCCTAAGCACACAATAGCTTTGTCTGCATCAAAGGGCACCTTCTATTTTCCTGCTCATTCATATGACCCCATAAGACCTTCCAGCATCTCAGTCAGCTGAGCATTTTACCTCCTGGAAAGCACATGGTTTCCTTTTCTTTCCAGGTCATGTGAAATGCTCACACAGTACTTATTGCAATTATTCAGTAAAGTTGCTTTTCACATCTTCATCCAGAAAATTATCCCAGCTGTTCCATATACTTTTACTCTAATTGAACAATTCCAGTTTTCAAAACGTTTTCAGATATCTATTGTCTTGTCGGAATCCTCATAACCTCTTTTTTTATAAATTATACAGCATTCCCACTCATATATAACAGTTGTAACAACTTTTTATTCCTAATAACCTTTGGCATGACGTTCCATCAGATTCTTTCTGATAGTTTTTGGTTTTCATTCATTGTATTCCTATCCAAATGTTTACTGACCCTGGAAAATAAATCTGGTAGACCACTGACGCAGAATCTAACTCAGAGGGTGATTAGAATTAAAAGCTGAAGTACACTTCAGTGATCACCTATCCCACTCATCCTTGACCATAGGATCCTGTTCACAGTGACCAAAAGGTCCATCTCTCTCAGGGGCTTCCTGCTTGCAAAGCAGAATCTTGTTTATGGGTTCCTTATGTCTGTGATCTCCTGGGAACCACTCTTGAGCTCACAATGCCTGATTTGCACATATTGGGTCCCACTCCATGGCTTCTTCTGGTCCCCTCACAGGAGTAATATTTTCCTTCCTTCAAAGCTGTCCTTTCCCAGAGAGCTTTGAAGCTACTTTTACTGGGCTAATGAGTCAGCTGCAGAGTTTCTGATCTGGTACCAGGCCTTCTGGGAAGCAGCTTTCCTGGGCTTACGTCAGGCTGTTCAAGAGCCTCCTGGCCTTCCTGCTAACATTTGCCGGGCTACTTTTTCCTCCTAATCATTGCCTCTATCTTATCAGAGTGGCCATTCTCAAATGAAGTAACTGAGACTTTGACATGCTGTGTTTTCTTTTGGAAACTTCCCATTCTGCCCAGACCTGAACTAATTGGGATTTGCTCCGTGTTGCACAGTGGTTTACCCATCAGGTATCCCTTACATCAAACCCTGCCCGCCACTTAGGAAAACCACAGCTAGAAGTTGTTTGGCAAGACTCAGGGTTCACAGGGTTTTCCCACTGAGGCTCAGGGACTGCACGACGATTGAGAGCTTGGACTCTGGGGTCAGGCAGAACTGCCTCTAACACAAGGACCACTCTTAACAACAGCTGATGCTTCCTTAACTTCAGTTTCTGGATCCATAAAATAAGAATATGAACCACTTCCTAGAAATGTTCAGAAGATTAATGGGAATAATGTGTTTAAAATGCTCAGTAAATGCTAAGAGTCCAGTGATTACTGATTATCCCACTATTGGGATATAAATACTTTAAAAATATATATAAATAAAATAAATAAATAAATACTGTTCAATGCTTAGGGAAAGGCAAAGCAGCTAATATTCCCCCAGATTAGAGATAAGAGTACTGGGTTCAAAAAAGGTCACATGGCTTACCCTCGTCTACACTGCACCTGCATGAACCACGGACCTGAACCCTGGTCCCTGCCTCCTCCCAGATCTTTGCTCTTTCTGCTTTCCCAGCAGTGCCTCTCAGAGCCAAGACCTGTGTCCACAACAGTGATTCCCCAAGTGTTGTCTTCAAACCAGCAGCATCAGCATCACCTGGGAACTTGTTAGACATGTTAGGGTCCCATCCCAAACCTAATAAATCAGAAACTCTGAGATTAAGGCCCCACAATCTGGGTTTTAGCAAGACCTCCAGAGGAGTCTGATACACACCCAAGTTTGAGAACCAAGGCTTCGTGGAATACTAATTTGCCTTTGGATCTAATCCTACCACCCACTCGTAAGATGGATGGTCCTCAAATTTCAACAGGATCCCTAAGATGAGTTAAGCTTTCCAACCCTGGGACATTATCAGGGGATTTGTGATTAACGCATATTCAGACCATTTAACTGTGGCAGCAGTTCTCACCCTTGGAAGCTCATTAGAATCATTTAGGGAACTTATCAAGTAACCCAAAGACCTAGCCTAGACAGTTCAGATCTAAAGACAGCCTGGACTGACAACCACAGAACTACAGAGCTGCCACCCAGACTCCACAGAACTCCGCTAGGTTGGTATTATTTTTACTTCATTAAGGTTTATGTGTTTCATAATCTAGTTCCAGTAAATTGGTTCCTTTCTTCCCTGTGAACCTTGGACTCTCTGGCTGGTCAAGTCCCCACCTCATGCCTACGTGTTTGCACAGCTGCTAAGGTTCATGAACTATTTACTTAATATCCCTCAGCCCACTGCCCAGAGCGATCCTGCTTGATCTGAAAACATCACAAGCATTAAATATTAGTTCATCATAGTTCTGTTTTTCAAAAGCATCATGATGAGATATGGTAAGCATTAAACAATAGCCCACCATAGGTATGTTTTTCTAATAACTTAGAGGGCTTCCAGGAAAGTTATTTTGTGTGTGTGTGTGCCTTAAGAGACTGGAATTCACGCTGCTGCCCAGGCTGGAATATAGTGACATTATCATAGTTTACTGTAACCTTAAACTCTTGGCCCAAGAAATCCTCCTGCCTCAGCCTCCCAAAGTGTTGGGATCACAGGCATGAAGCACCATAACCACTCTAAGGAGAATAGTTTTATGAGCATGTTAGAGTACTCAGAAGTCTCAGCTCAGCTCTTGGCCCACGTGGGTCACAACCAACCAGAGTACTGATCACCAAACAAAGAGCACAGTATCAGCTTTTCTCCTCTTCCTTGCCATGGAAGAGAAGATCTGGCTTGGGTGCAAAGCCATAGTGATGCTTTCTGCCCCACCCCCTTTAAACTGAAGATGAGTAGCTTCCCAAAAAGAGGCCACCCTCACTTTCCCACCTGGTTCAGGAAGGGAGGCTGAGAAGCTGGGGGCTGCCCATTCACCCAGTCACCAGGCAGATGGACAGGGGAGGAAACTGGGACCTTCAGGCCTGCCCTCGGGAAGCCTAGCCACCAGGTTTTACAGCCCAGAGCAGAGAAAACTGTGGCTGCGGCAGAACCCACAGAGTGAAGTGACCCTGCCCTCCAATAAAAACATGGCCCAGTGGACTCCAGTTATTAACAAATAAAGCTCATTAGGAAGAAGCAAGAAAGAGACAGAGAAACAAGGCCGGGTGTGGTGGCTCACGCCTGTAATCCAAGCACTTTGGAGGCCAAGGCGGGTGGATCACCTGAGGTCTGGAGTTCAAGACCAGCCTGACCAACATGGTGAAACCCCGCCCTTAAAAAAAAGAGAAACAGGGCCTCCCTACTATTGTACTCTCCCCAAGAAAACAGAGGAGCTGAGGGGCATGCCACTTTCTTCCCAATGCTGGACAACATTCCATCACCTTCCTCATCATCATGGAATGCATTTTTTGGGGGACAAGGTCTCCCTTTATCTCCCAAGCTGGAATGCAATGGTACGATCATGACTTACTCAGTCTCAACCTCCCAGGCTCAAGGAATCTTCCCAACTCCACCTCCCAAGCAGCTGGGACTACGGGCACATACTCAAATAATTTTTTTTTTTTTTCTGAGACAGAGTCTTGTTCTGTCGCCTGTCGCCAGGCGCCAGCCTGGAGTACAGTGGCGTGATCTCGGCTCACTGCAACCTCTGCCTCCCGGGTTCAAGCAATTCTCCTGCCTCAGCTTCCTGAGTAGCTGGGACTACAGACGCGAGCCACCACACCCAGCTACTTTTTATATGTTAGTAGAGATGGGTTTCACTATGTTGGCTAGGATGATCTCAATCTCTTGACCTTGTGATCCACCCACTTCAGCCTCCCAAAGTGCTGGGATTAGAGGCGTGAGCCACCACGCCCAGCCTCAAATAATTTTTTAATTTTTGTGGAGATAAGGTTTCACAGTGTTGCCCAGGCTGGTCTCCAATTTCTGGCCTCAAACAATGCTCCCATTTTGGCCTCCCAAAGTGCTGAGGTTACAGGTGTGAGTCACTGTACTCAGTTGGAATGCATTCTTTTAATTTTAAAAGACTCTGTAAATGAGAGATTTGTTCAGAGAAGAGGGTGTTTCATACGTATAAACCCAAAGACCAGCTTTCAATTTATTTTACTTTTTGAGACGGGGTTTTCCCTCTTGTCACCAGGCTAGAATGCAATGCCACTCATAGCAACCTCCCCCTCCCGGGTTCCAGCAATTCTCCAGCCTCAGGCTCCTCAGTAGCAGGATTACAAGCATATGCCACCACACCCAGCTCGTTTTTGGATTTTTAGTAGAGACAGGGTTTCACCGCATTGGCCATGCTGGTCTTGAGCTTCTGACCTCGGGTAATCCACCCGCTTTGGCCTCCCAAAGCGCTGGGATTACAGGCATGAGTCACTGTGCCGGCCATTAATTTTTTATTAGGTATTATAGTCACAAAGGTATGAAAGGGCAATAAGTCTGAGAAATTTTTATGAAGTTTTTGAAGTAAAATGCGTTTTCATAAAATTTGTAATAAAATTTTTAATAAAATCACTCCATTTTAAACGTCACTTAAAATTTTTTTAGAAAATTACTCCATTTTTATAAAATACATTTTAACTACTTTGAAAAGTATTACATTCTTAATACAGAATTGGAAAAGACAAAAACACAGAAAGAATTGCATTTAACGCCATCATTTCAAGTCAAAACTTCAGATCTTTCCAAACGCCTTGAACGTATGAGTAAATGAAGAGGATACTCGCCCCTTTGTCCATCTACTTTTCCTCTTCCTAATACCTAACACGTCTCTAATCTTTCTAGTAATTGGGTAAGAAGAGCTTCCATAAAGAAAGGTGGAGAGAATTGAAACATGGGTAGTATTTTTGAGGGAGAAATGATAAGGTTTGCAATTGATGGAGGCATCAGGACGTACCCAGGGATCTAAGGTCTAGGCCAAAGATGGTATTCTAAGTAGGTTTTGTTTTGCTTCTTGTCTTTGTTTCTTTGAGACAAAGTCTCCCTCTCTCGCCGAGGCTGGAGTACAGTGGCGCAGTCTCGGCCCACTGCAACCTCCACCTCCCAAGTTCAAGTGATTCTCCTACCTCATCCTCCCCAGTAGCTGGGATTACAGTAGTCCACCACCACATATGGCTAATTTTTGTATTTTTAGAAGAGATGGGGTCTCATCATGTTGGCCAATCTGGTCATGAACTCCTGACCTCAAATGATCCACCAGCCTCAGCCTCCCAAAGTACTGGGATTACAGGCATGAGCCACTGTGCAGGGCTGATAAGTAGCTCTCAACCCAAGTGAGGATTCTATTCCATCAGGCATGGCTGCTTTATGCAGAACTTTAAGATGACTCCAGACTCAGGGTGACAGAATGCTGTCATCCATTAGCCATATCTGTCATGGTCATGGGAGCAGCAAGAGGCAGTCTGAGTGCCACACATTTCGTAGCAATCTAGGGGTGAGCTGAATGGTGAATGGAGATTTCCCTGAAAGAAACTTCTAAAGTCAGTGCTACCAAAACATGAATCAACAGAATAAATGAATAGAACCCAATAGGAAGGCATGACTACCCATTCTTTATTATGTAGAGAAGCTTAGAAAGGACAGGCACCTGGAGTTTCTCCACCTTCTTCCCATCTCATCCAAACACCTAGTTCCTCATGCCCTACCAGTCCAGCCACATTCCCTTTCCCTCTCTCTCAATGGCCCTTGGGCTCCCCACTGAAGCTCCCTGAGGGCAAGGGACCCAGCTCTTTGGGGCTCTAAAGGCATTGGTTCACCCTTCTCAGCCCTGTACACATTTACTGGGTATTTGCACTTTGTATTAAGAGATGAAGATCTTGGCTGGATTATATTTGTAATCCCAGTACTTTGGGAGGCCAAGGCAGGTAGATCACATGAGTCCGGGAGTTCAAGACCAACCTGGCCAACATGGTGAAACCTGTCTCTACCAAAAAATACCAAAATTAGCCAGGTGTGGTGGCATGCACCTGTAATCCCAACTACTCAGGAGGCTGAGGCCTCAGAAACACTTCAACCTGGGAGATGAAGGTTGCAGTGAGCCAAGACTGTGTCACTGCATTCCAGCCTGGGCAAGAGAATGAGGGTATTTTTTTTTTTTTTTTAGACAGATGAAGATCTTGCCCCTTCCCTCAAGGGGCTCACAGCTTATGGGAGAGGGAAAACATAAATATAAATAATTGTATTTAAAGAATTATGGCTGGGTACAGTGGCTCACACCTGTAATCCCAGCACTTTGGGAGGCTGAGGTGGGCAGATCACAAGGTCAGGAGATCGAGACCATCCTGGCTAACATGGTGAAACCCTATCTCTACTAAAAAGGCAAAAAATTAGCCAGGCATGGTAGCAGGTGCCTGTAGTCCCAGTTACCTGGGAGGTTGAGGCGGAAGAATCACTTGAACCAGGGAGGCAGAGGTTGCAGTGAGCCGAGATCGTGCCATTGCACTCCAGCCTGGGTGACAGAGTGAGACTCTGTCTTAAAAAAAAATAAATACTTGTGAAACAATAAATTTTATAAATTTAAAATATGATCATTATTAAATCATCATGATTATTTAAATCAGAAAGAATAAGAGCAACTAAGTGCCAGACATGGTGCTAACCATTGTGCTCACTCACTGTATTCCACATCATCTTTACAATGGCCTTGTGAGGTTTACTGATACTGCCCCCATTTTACAAATAAAGAAACTGAGGCTTAGAGCATTCAAGCTAGCCAAGGGCTAAGCCATGACTCAAACGCAGGTGTGTGTGACGACAGCTGTTACTAAGAGGGGAATGGAATCATCTGAAATTGGGTTTGACTCAGAAAGGGACATGGTTTTGTCAGCTTTGAAACCACTACCACCCTACCCTCTAACACTGGCAGACGGGAGCTGGGCAGCTGGGGAGAGGCAGGACAGCAACCAGAAGCAACAGCCTCTGCAGTCCCAGCAGCTGGGACCCCCATGCCTCAACCACGGATCACCCAGCCTGGGTCCTGGTCTCTAGCACTGGGTATTGGCTTAGAGCAGAGAAGGCTGCTGGGGGCCTGTGGTTCCTGCATTGCCTGTGCTCATGCTGCTGGGGTGGGTTTTATGTGACCAGAGAGAAGCAGGGAAATTTGCTGAGAAGTCAGAGATCTGCCAGGGAATCGGTGATGAGCCCCAGGAAATGCTTTTTGTCTAAAAATATGCCATTTCCGAAAGGAAAACAGTCATTAGAGGGTGTGAGAAGCCCCCGTGGTGAGGAAAGCAAAACAGTAAGACTCACTGGGAGGCCAGTGGAACAACAGAGAAGCCCATTACCCACCCACTTCCTGTGTGATTAACAAGACGTTCGCAGGATGAAAGGCAGGCAGGCAAAATGACAACCCACAGACAGAACTCCAGGGGAAATGTCTGGGGACGCATCGGAAGATGCAGCAGGGAGGTGGGAGGAGAAGAAACTGCTCCGGTTAATATCTTTCTGGTGTCAGCTGGTTCAGCTATAGATTTGGCTAAAATTCCCTGTGTACCTACTAGATGCCAGGCAGTTAGGGGCCTCTGTTTACCTCACTCTCCTACATTCTTTTACACAGCACTTTATGAAGGAGGAAAGTGAGTCTTGGAGGTTAAGTGACTTGTCCAAGGTGACAGAGCTGGGAAGGGACAAAGACATGGCTCCATCCCTGGTTCCCTAATCCCAAATCTTCCACTCATTCCCACGTACCAAGCTGCCTCTAGTACGATCAAGAATCGTAACCATCCCCAACCTAGGTCCAGTCAGTTCAGTTTTCCTGGCAGACTACAGCTGTTTTGTATTCTTTATCTTGTGTTGAAGCAAACCAGGTTAAAGAAACTCCCCACCTTTTTTATTTAATGACTCATTTTCAGCTAAAACACGTTGCAGCCACATCAGGTACACATGCCCGCCCAGCAGAGATGTATTGTGGGAAGGCACCATCTAAGTTACTTGATCCAAAGCCCTTCTACATCCATCGTGAAGCAACCAACCCTCCTTTGCCGAATTTTCCAGGGGACCCGGCCCCTTTGGTGGAGGAAGAGGGGACAGTTCCTTCAGGGTCATCTCACCACTGAGAAGTGCATCCTCTGTGCTGGGGGCAGTAAAAAGACTTTACATGGGCTGGCTACGGCTCACGCCCGTAATCCCAGCACTTTGGGAGGCCCAAGCAGGAGGATCACTTGAGCCGAGGAGTTCGAGACCAGCTGGGCAACAGAAAGAGACCCCCATCTCTACACACAATACAAAATTTTGCTGGGCTTCCTGGTTACACACCTGTGGTCCCAGTTGCTCGGGAGGCTGAGGCAGGAGGATCAGAAGGTCAAGGTTGCAGTGAGCCACGATTGTGCCACTGCACTCAAGCCTACGCAATAAAGCAACAAAGTAAGACCCTGTCTCAGAAAAATAAGAGATGCTTTTCATGAATTTCACATTTCACCCCCCAACATCTTTGCCGAGGTAATTGATCAGCTTTTCGTAGATTAGGAAACAAGATTTGCCCTTCATTGATCCCAAATCCAGTTTGGCCTTGGGGAACACAATGAGCTTTCCTGCGTGGAGGTGCACAGGATTACCGAGGGTGACAGCCTTGGTGGTCCCTCCCCCGGCCTCTCTGCCCGGGCTGAACATCCTCGGGTCCTTCAGCTCTCCTCTCAGTGCACAATTCTCCACCACCCATGGCCGTCCCAGCTGCCCCTGGCTTCTCAAAGCTATTCCCGCATGGAGGCAGGTAGAACTAGGCAGCGAGCCTCCTGACCCGCCCAAGGCCAGCCAGGAACTGCTTCTAGGTCCTCTTGGATTCTGGGCCTCTGTCCAGTGGCCAAAGGAGAGGAGGACATATATCCAGCTACCATCTCTCCACCTATTTTCTAAGGAAACCAGTGAGTTCTCAAATGCCACCTCTGGTGGCCCATTCTCAGCCCTCACCTTGAGAGGCCTTCCTCAAGTCAGGATTTCCCACACTGGAAGTCACTGTGGGCTTCTCTCTCCCTCCCCCACGTCATGTGGTCAGGAAGTCCAGCTGACCTTTTTTCCTGTCTGTCTCTCAAACGTGTCCCCTCCGGCTCCCCTCCATGGCCACTGCCCTCTTCAGTGTCTGGCCTGTGTTCCCACCATAGGCCTAAAGCTGGCTGCCCTCTCCCCTACCACCCTCCACACCACAATCCTGGTGATCCTTCTAAGAAGCAAAGGTAATCATGTGTCTTCCCTGCTCAAGATCTATCTAAATCTTCTGTGGCCTCCAGAGAAAAGGAAAACAGCTCAGCCACCCAGGCCCTTTACCATGTCCTCCTTGACCATCTCCAGTGACCTACAGTGTGTGCTGGAGATGTCCTTTGCCTGCCTCTGCCCAACCACACTCCTTTTCTTTCAAGACCCAACTCAACTTTTACCTCTTCTCCATCAGATCTTCCCTGATTTCCCCCAGCCAAGCCAAAGGTGATTGTCCCCTCTGGTTCCCCACACCCCCCTCCACTCACCACTGCTCAGGCATTCCTAGAACACTACCATTGCAACCACCGGCTCACACATCTGTCTCTACCAGCAAACCACTAAACCATGAAGAAGTGGCTTCCTGAGTGGGGCCATTGAGAGATTCCATGAGCTAAGTCATGGCAATTGGTTCCCACGGAAGCAGCAGCTCAGGGCAGGGCCCAGACTTGGGCAGGCTTAACTGTGCAGGACATTCCATTAACAACAGGCACCACTCTGATCACTTCCTGTGTGCCAGGAACTACGTGAAGCTCTTTACCTGGATTCTGTCATTAAAAAGGATTGAACATGTTCACTTATGGAAAGCAGGTAGCACAGTGCCTGACACAGTGTGAGCACTGAACACGTGTTAGCAAGAAAACTGACAGGTCATTTATGGGACAGTTCACGCCAGGCAGCAAGCCAAGCACAGTCCATGCATTGTCTCACTCTTCACAACAACCTTGGGAAGAGGGCAGTCCTGTTTGTCCCCATTTTACAGCAAATGATACCAAGTCTCAGCTAGGCTAGGCAATCTGCTGAAAGTCTTCAGCTCGGAAGTAGTGGAATTGGTCCTCCATCCCCGATCCATCTGCCCTGGCACCCAGGTTCTCAGAGTCTCTGGTACAGCAGGGTGCCAAAGTCCAGTTGAGAAGAAAGCAGGCCAGGTTTTTTAGGCACAGACTGACTAAATATCCAGGGGAAACACGCGGGACTGGCAGGCTTCCTTTTCTGTCCCATTTAGTCTAATATCACATTTAACATACCATCCTCCGAGGGACAGAATTCGCAGGAAGCCATGCAGTCTGGTTCCTCCTGATTTCCCCTGTGTGCCACGTGGTTACGCCTTCCTTCTGGAAAGGTGTGAGTTGGGGTCAGTCCCTCCTGCATGCAGCTGGGGAAACTCAAGCCAAAACCATTTTAGTTACTCACAAGGAGCTAAGACCACCACACAAAGTTCAGGCACGGGGTCAGTCCACCAGCGGTGTGGACCTCACCCGGCTGGCTGTGTTCCAAACGACGGTGGCAGAGTGCCACAGAAAAAACACGAGGTGTGCAGCTAGACCTCCAGAAGCCCCAGGTCTGCCAGGTGCTAGCTCTGAAACATCGTGGATGAGCCATTTGGCCTCTCTGAGTCTGTTTCCCCACCTATAAAACAAGCCAGAGAGCTCATTCCTCACAGGGCTGTGGTCAGAATGTGCCTCTGTGCTTGAGAAGCTGCAAAATGTTCCTCAATTGCCGCCCTTAGTAGAGAGCTCAGAGGAAAGAGAATTTCAGTTTCACTTGTCTGTTTCCCCTGGATTGCACTGTACCCAGGGCACTTCCTGCCTTCTGACAACAGTCAGGGTCATTCTAACTCAGATCAAGCAAACTGGTCTCGAACCAGTCTTGTACCACCATGGCGTTAAGCTGCATTCTCATTTCATCCACGTTTGCCGAGCTGGGTGGGCTCTTTCCCCCACAAGCTCCTTTAGGCAGCCACATTTTTCTTTCAAAGATATTTTCCCTTCGACTATAGCCCACAGGCATCGGAGGATGAAGCTAGCAGGTTGTCTGTATATAGACTTTCTTCCAGGGAGGAAAGCGGCTTTGCTATCTCCTACCTTTTTAAACAAAATCTGCCTTGATTTTCTCTGCCAAGATATATCTTTGGATGGGGTAAGCGCTTCTAAGGGAAGCTACGTGAGCCGTGTTACAGCTGAAGAGAGAATTGAAAGAGGAAGCCGAGCCGAGCCCGTCACAGTTCCAGGGCTGGAACCCAGCTTTGCAGAATGCCTGCATAGCAGTTTGACCCCAACAGATCAGGCTGTTAGGGACAGAAATGAAAAGCAAGAGGGAGGAAGTGTGGGTGGAGCTTACAGACATTCTGTGAGCCAAAGGAATTTTGAAGTCTAATCATTTGGGGGGAAAATATTTGCCATGTCATTTTAAAGGGCACATAACACAGAGGAAAATGAAAGGGTTCCAAAATAATTGGGAGTGCTTCTCTCTTTACGCTTGTAGAAGACGGCTCTCTGTTTTTCAGCTCCATTCGCTCTGTCCTCCATTGGAGGCTCCCACAGAGTCTTAGAGACGGATGACAGAAAAGTTAGAAAACGCCTGTGTTTCCTGCTTGCCTTAGTTTAAGTAACTGCTCAACTGAAAAGTGACCAAATTTCATGCATAGGATAAAATATTTGACCTCCGGGGAAGCAGGCCTCAATAGACTGATTTTTACCATGTCGCTTCCTCCTAGACCTGAGGGAATTGGCCTGATTCTTGGGGAAAATTTAAGCCACATGGCAGTCTGCAAGGTCTGCAGGTCCCTCCGTGATCCGAGTACCTATCTTCCCAGTCTCATCTCATCTCCCTCTTCCCCAGCCAGGGAGACCTGCACCCTATACCCACCCCATGCCCACATGTCCCAGGCTCTGGCTTTCAGCTCCCACCCCAAAAAGGCCCACCTCCCACCATAGCTCAGGGTACCCAAGCGCGGCCCCTCCTAAAGCCATCTCTGATAACCGCACCACAACCTCTCTTGGTCAAAGCTGGAAGTAATGACTGAAGTCTCAGAATAAATAACTCATATTTCTTGAGCTAAGAGTCAGGTACTTCACAAGACCACTCTTTTTTTTTTTTTTTTTTTTTTTTTTAAGACAGAGTCTCACTCCATCACTCAGGCTGGAATGCAATGGCACAATCTCAGCTCACTGCAACCTCCACCTCCTGGGTTCAAGCTCTTCTCCTGCCTGAGTCTCCCGAGTAGCTGGGACTGTAGGCACACACCGCCATGTCTGACTAATTTTTGTATATTTAGTAGAGATAAGTTTTCATCATGTTGGCCAGGCTGGCCTTGAACTCCTGACCTCAAATGATCCACCCACCTCAGTCTCCCAAAGGGTTGAGATTACAAGTATGAGCCACTGCGCACAGCCAGCTCACTCTCAACTTAATCCTCCTACAACCCTAGAATATAGGTATTACTGTGATTTATCCTCATTTCACAGCGGAGATAATTGGGACTTTGGGAAGTTATGCAAGTTGCCCAATGTCATATAGTTGAGAAGTATCAGAGGCAAGAGTTGAACTCATGCTGTGTTTCCCAACAGCACCTTGAACTACTAGAATTACTGTGCACCTGTAACATTTACAGAACTATAGTTCAGTGGGCAAAGGCCATGCATGATTCTTCATACCCCCCACAACACTGAGCCACCAGGAAAGAATGCATGAATGAATGCATGAAAAACACCCACAGACTACAGAGTTAAGGCAACATCTATAAATATTAAAAGGATGCCATGTCAACAAAGATGCATTAAGCACCAGCCATGTGGTCCACATTCTGATGGGCTCTAGGCCCCCAGAGTTGAACCCAGGCTCTACTGGACTTTCAGATATACAGTCAATTTCCACTTTCCAGCCTAGAAAACAGGGTCTTCTATTGAGGACTGCTTTTCATTCTCCTAGCTGCTTCTTTGTGCATTATTGTTCAGCAAACAGTGTGATTTATGCATGAGACACACATTAAGATGCAATGTAGTTATTTCAACTGTCATAACTACCAAATTGAATTGAATGGCAATCTACTGATAGCTCAACCTCTGCAGGGAAAAATAATCAGCCTGAAAATAATCAATGCAACAGCACTGTAGTGACATTGTCGAAAACTGTACAAACAGTAGGAAAGGTGATGTCATGACTCTTATTTATTAAAGCACAGAGTTCTGGTGTTCTGCACTAAGATGAAGGCCACTGAAATGTGAAGCTAATTTGTCCAAACAGAATGTCTAATAAACACCTTTGATTGTTCCTTTGTCTCTATCTTTTACTAAAGTCAGGCAATGAGCAGTGTTTCCAATATCACAAGCAAATGAAATTGGGTCTCTGCCCGGTCCGCCTACAAAGTTCTTTTATAGCAATAAAAATAATCAACTGGATTCTTCACTTTATACTGGGTCCATGTGATTTCCTTAATAATGTCAATGCGTATTGTAATCTGTAGGAAAAAAATGCTGCTTGCATGAGTCGTAAATCTCAGACCACAGAAAGGCCATCTCTTCTTACAAAATTGTTTTGTTACAAGGGTATGCGGCTTGGACAATTAGAAGAGACCTCAGGTCTGGTGTCCAATTCATCTTTTGTAGACTGACCTATATTTTGTCTCCCAAATGTGCCTTGTACATTTCTCCTTCTGTATCTTTGGCCTCCAGCTGTTGGTGACAGAATGTACAAAAATTAGAATCAGAAAATCAACATTAAACCCCCAGCTTGACCATTCCCTAGCTAGTTATTTAGCCTCTGGGGGCTTCAGTTAGGTTCTCTGTAAAATGAAGCAGAAAACTATGAAAGCACCTCCCATCTAAGTTCCCCAAGCTCCTAAGACAATGCCCGGCCCATAGAAGACACACAGTACATGTTGCTTAAGAAAGTGAGGGAATTTCTTGCATGGCATCTGGCATGTGATCAGCACAATTAACAGTTGCATAAAAATCAGGAGTCTGTTCCCCACCGGTAACATTCATCTTCTTCCCCTTTGCTTGGTAAAATCTTAGCAATTCTTCAAAGCTAACATCAAATACCGCTTTGTCTGAGAAACCTTCCCAAGAGCACAGCAACTAAAAATGATGTGTCTCCCGAAACTCCTAAGACATGTGTTGTCCATAAGCTTCATTTATTTTAATTTTTTTTTTGAGACAGTCTCGCTAGGTCACCCAAACTGGAGCGCAGTGGCGCGATCTCGGTTCATTGCAACCTCTGCTTCCTGGGTTTCAGTGATTTTCCTGCCTCAGCCTGTCAAGTACCTAGGATTATAGGTGCCCACCACCACATCCGGCTAATTTTTGTATTTTTAGTAGAGATGAAGTTTCATCATGTTGGCCAGGTTGGTCCCAAACCCCCAACCTCAAGAGATCCGCACTGCTACTTGGCCTCCCAAAGTGCTAGGATTGCAGATATGAGCCACTGTTCCCAGCTTATAAGCTTCATTCAGAACAAGCTTGTCCAACCTATAGCCCAGGACAGCTTTGGTCCAGGACGGCTTTCAGTGCGGCCCAACACAAACTCATAAACTTTCTTGAAACGTTACCAGATTTTTTTCGTGGTTTTCTTTTTGTAGCTCATCAGCTGTCATTAGCATATTTTATGTACAGCCTAAGACAATTCTTTCAATGTGGCCCAGGAAATCAAAAGATTGCACAGCCCGGATTAAGAACTTGGGGCTCATGGCCTTGTACTGTTCATTCTCTTCTCAAAGGATTTCTTGGCTGCCCAATTATATCACAAGCTTCTTGAGGGCAGGTCCAGAGACTTTGGTTCCTGGCAATCTCCACAGGCCCTGGTAAAGAGCATGGCACACAACAGATGTTCCGTAAGCATCCACAGATTGACTGATTGGGGGAATGTCCAATTCCCGTGGAGACGTGCAGATGCCCTGGAGAGGCCACAGTGATTACAGGTTCTGCCGCCCTGAGTGGGCTACACTGGGCCTTTAAAGACTTGTCTTCTGTAAAATGTTTGCACCATTTTGTTAAATCCCTTTCCATTTGTAAGTAAACTGATATCCTCATGACTTGTGGTGGGAGGGAAATCATGCAACCTCTTCAGGGGACAGAGTGACAATGATTCTCAAAATTTAAACTGCACATACAGTTTTAGAAGATTTAAAAAACACAAATGTCCTTTGACCCAGCAATTACACCTATACATGTTTATCTTACAGACTGATCTACACATGTAGGAAAAACATCATTAGAATATTCACTTTTGGGTTATCTGTAGTAGCAAAGGACTGGAAACCAATGACTATCACAAGAAACTGGATAAATAAATCAGTATATATCCAGGATGAAGAACACTATGCAGCCTATAAAAACAATGAAGTTGACTGGGCATGATAGCTCACGCCTGTAATCCCAGCCCTTTGTGAGGACGAGGCAGGCACATCACCTGAAATCAGGAGTTCAAGACCAGCCTGGCCAACATGGCAAAACCCTATCTCTACGAAAAAATACAAAAATTAGCTGTGCACTGCAGCAGATGCCCGTAATCCCAGCTACTCGGGAGGCTAAGGCAGGACAATCACGTGAACCCTGGAGGTAGAGGTTGCAGTGAGCCAAGATCGCGCCACTGCACTCCAACCTGGACGACAGAGCAAGACTCCATCTCTAAATAAATAAATAGAATGAAGAACTGTATGTACTCGTGTCGAATATTCTCCAAGATATAAGTGCAAAGACGAGGTGTCAACAGGTATGCATGGCTTCACCCAGCTATGTCAAAAGGGAGATGTACGCTTATATGTGCCTGAAGTGTCTCCAGAACAATAGCAATGGCTGACTTGGTGCAGCAGGGAAAGAGGGCCTGGGGGTCAGAAGCAGAAGGAGATTTGTCACTATATTCTGTATCCTCGTTCATACGAACTAAATTTTTTTAGCAAGTGCTTGCATTATCTCTTCTTTTATTAAATTTTACTTTTAATCAGATGAGGAAGTCACATGTACAAAATCGCAAAAGGTACCAAATGGTATATGGCAAAAATTCTTCCTCTCAGCTCTGTCCCCAGCCACCGTTTCCAGCCTCAAGGTGCCTAATAGGAGTCCTTTCTTCTGCCCTTTTTACAGACAGTCCATGCATTGCAGATATTTTCTTTTAAAATAATCACAATAAAATGAACTGGAATAAAGCTTCCACTGACCTCACCAGCCTCTCCAGCTCACGCTCTGTTCTCCTCCAGAGCAGAGTCAAGCTTTCACACAGGGCTGTCTACTTGCAGGAGGCGGTGAAAAGAGTTCCTTGGGCTTTGGGGACAGGCAAACCCGAATCTTCAATAATTGACCTAACCTCTCTAAGTCTTTTTGCTTAATCTGTAAAACGGACAATTTACACCTGGCTCTTAGGTTGTTGTAAGGGTAAGAAACAGTTCATGAAAAGCACACGGGTCACTTAGCCATAGCCGCTCCAAAGCTCTGGGCATCAGCGTCCTCCATGGCTGGACCCATCCTTACTAAGCAGTGTTCCTGGAGGCAGCTGGAGACCACAGGACCCCTGGATGTCCCTCTAACCCCCTGACAAGTACATCCCATATTTCTGGGGTAACCTTTTACAATAAACTTCTACAGCAAGCAGAATACCTTGAGGTGCTCATGATCAAGATCAGTCCTCCCTGGGTTTGGGGGATTTTGAAAGATTCCAGGGTTAGACATCAGGAAACCTGTAACTGAGGCCTGACTCTACCATTAACTGAGCCTCCCGGCGCGATTCACATCTCATCCTAAGCCTTGCACAGACTGGATGGTGATTCCTGAGACCCAGAACCTGGCCAGCCTCATAGCCTCAGTCGGGGATGTGTTAGCGGAGCCCTGCACTCAGCAAAAGCATAGCTGGGGGAGTCTCTAGACAGCACGTGTGTTTTCCAGCCTAAACTAGGATCTCCCTACCATGGACAGAAAATGTCATGGGTATAGAACACACTAAATTCTTTTTTTTCAATCAGAGAATTCCTAAGTCTCATAGAACACACTAAATTCTTAAAGGTAACAAATTTAAGTTCTTCACAATGGGAGTGGCTATTTAAATTATCTTTAATTCACTCTTAGCATTACTGAAATTTGATGTAAATCACAGTGGTTATCTAGAGTTGAGATAATAACCCTCCCTCTGTCAAGCACAGGTTACTAAAGTCATAGGGATTAGGAAATGACCCTTGATAACAAAAGCTACAATGCAGACCAGTTATGTGGCTGGTGGGGAGAGCCATTCTAAGTTTCCTTCCAACTCCAAGGGGCTCAGATCAGATATTTGGCAAGTAAGCAATTGGAACATTGACCCTGCAATTTACAAAGTGATTCCTATGATCCTTGAGGAGCTCATAATCAAGACCATGGGTAGAAGATTTTGCTCCTGGCAGAGGTTTGCAGGATGTGGATGAGGCTGGAGGGGAGGCTGCTGTGAGGGGAGAAGGGGGTAACCTCTATCCCTCACCCTATTTCTCTTGCCATGTCACCATCCAGCATTCACACTCCGTTCCCCAAAATAAACCACAGATACAAAGCAGAAACATGCTTCTCCATCTATTTTTTAAGTAAATCTAAGAAGTTAAAGATCACAGCTGTCTCCAAGAATACCATGCTCATTGACTAAAAATAGCTCTCAGCAAGTTGTCCTAAATCAATGTTTTTTAATGAGACCTCTTTTTTCCTACTTAGTATTGATAATTTAATAGCTCTGCAGAAAGTGCTTCTGAAGCAAGAAAACTGAGTATTTTCTAATTTATTCTCTGGGAGATTTGTCTGCTAATCAAATATCTTAATTCCTTCCATACTTAAAGGGGACATTTTAAAGTGACTTTTCAAGTCTTTCCAAATTACTCCCTGAGGTTTATTGTCTGTTTTTAAAGTTATGTCCAACATGGGCTCTCTTGTTGAGGAATGAAGTTTTTCAGAAAATGTTGATGGAAATTTTGGGTGAATCTACCAGTAGTGTTCAGTCTTCCCTAAAAGACAGTTCTTTAAAACCTGAAAGGTTTGAGCCCTCTGGCTCTGACTTTTGGGCCTCCCATCCTAACACAGGTGCGGACAGGGTCAAGCATGCAGGCCTATCTCTGATATCTGGTTGTAGCAAGGCCCGCCGGGCATGGTGGCTCACGCCTGTAATCCAGGCACTTTGGAGGCCAAGGTGGGGGCGGATCACCTGAGGTTGGGAGTTCAAGACCAGCCTGACCAACACGGTGAAACCCCGTCTTAAAAAAAAAAAGAAAGAAAGAAAAGAAAAATATAACAAGGCCCTCCTTGGCATTTCACCTCTTCTGCATCATACATTATTTATTTTCACCTCTTTGTTCCATTCCTACTCCATTTGTTGATAATCCACTGTGTGCCAGGAACCTTTCTGGGCACCGGCATGTAGAAAAATGCCTTAGCAATTGTCCCTGCCCTCTAAAGGGCCTTGGGATTGAGAAGAAGTGCACAGAAGCACATCACACTACATGCTACATGATGGAGGCCACATCTGGGATGTGAGCAAAATGCTCAGAGATAACGCCTTTTATTTATGTCACAAATGCTTCTACAGCACTTACCATGGGCCAGGCATGGTGCTAGTAAGGGTTTTACTGATATTAATTCATTTAATCCTCACAGCAACCCACTGAGATGGATACTATTCTCATCCTTTTGTACTGATGGGGAAACTGAGGTACCGAGCAAGTAACTTGCCCAAGGTCACACAGCCAGTCAGCCCCAGGTAGGGCTCATGGGACACAGGCTCTAAAGTCCACACACTACAACTCCAGGGCCCACACTCCTAACGTTGGGCCACACTGCCTCGCAACACACTTTCTTGCCAAATTCAAAGATGTATTACTAAAATCACTTGCCAATAGAGTATGCCGACTGGAAATGCTAAGGAACACATGGAGGAAGTGACGTGTGCACTAAAACCTGAATGATGAACAGGAGTTAACCAGGCTAACAGCAGAGGAAGCGGGTTGCAGGCTGTGGTTCTGGGTGGGGAAGGTGACTTCACAAGGACACCAGAGCAGGAGAGTGGAGGAGGAGGAGGAAGAAAACAGTTTAACAAGAGGCTGAAACACGAGCAGTGGCCATAGCATTCAGCACCCTTGCTACAGGCCAAGGGTCATTCTGTGGTTGGCTTTGCGAGGATGATAGGAATCTGTCTAACAGCTCTGGCGGGGTAACAGCATCAGTTGCACATCATCCACTGATCACTTGGGCTGGTGTGTAGAATGCACTGGAAGAGGATGGGGTGGAAGCAGGGAGACCCCAGGCGAGGCAGCAGCCAGGAGAGAGTTGATGATCCCTTGGATGGGTTGGCGGTGGATAAAAGTGGATTCAAGAGAGAGTTTTAGGAGGCAGGATCAACAGGTGCATGTTTATGTTGGGTGAGGAGAGAGAGGAGTCAAATTCACAGGGTCAGGAAGCACTTGCTTGTCACAGGTTTGTTGAGTGCTGGTGGGGAAGAAAGTCCCATGCAACAGCCATACACAATGTTCATCAGTCCCCTTGCTCTCAGGCTGCTTCAGGGCTCCAGACCCTCACCTGTGATGACCTCAGGCTAAGGGCCATTTCGCTCCTTCAACTGAAGACCTTTCATACCGTCACATTCAGCTTGAAAGTCTCTCGCTTCATATACATCACACGCTGACACTGGACCAGGCACTTATGTGGATCTCACAACACCTCTGAAAAGAAGATATTGCCATCCCCATTTTACACATTACTGAGAATCAGAGACGTTCCAAAGCTGACCTGTCATTTGGGGCATAAGCGAGAGAGCCCACTGACATGCCAGGGCTGCCTTCCCAGCCACACTGAGGTAGAGATGGGCTTGGCACTGGAGCCCCTTCTTCTCAAAGGCATTGTAGATTAGAGTTGAGAACTTGAGGAACAATGAGAACTTTGGAGCACATGCTGTGGGCTGTGAGGACATGGGCAAGGGAAGAGAGGAAGGTGGCTGGAACCACAGTAGGCATGCACCATAGAACACGTCCCTCTCTTCACCTCTACAATTAATCTAGTAAAGCACATACATCCCAAGCCTCAGGCAACCAGGATGTCCCTGTTCTTCCTACAAGTACGTTCCAGGGAACAGACACCCCACAGCAAAACTAGGCACAAGCTTCGTGCCTCTACCTCCCTGCTGAATCCGTTCTGCTTCCTGTCCTGCCATTCTGACATAGACCCTCTATTCTAACCACGCCATTCTCTTATGCCCCTGTCCCTCTGCCTGGTTCCTCTTTCCACTCTCTTATCTGCCTGGAGAGTCCCTACTCCTTGGATGAATCCCACCCAGAGCGTCCGTCCCCCATGTCCTCAGGCTGGGTGGAGGGTGACAAGCTGTCCTAGTATGCCTGCACCTAAGGGACATTCTGGTTTGTAGCACTTTGGGTGCCGAATCAGGGCACTCCCATGCAAACCAGGATGGTTGGTCACCCTAGTTAGGCATGCGGATAGCCTCCGCTTATGGCAAGCCCAGCAAGTGTCCAAGCTGTCTTATACTCATCGGTTCTGTCCTCTGCTCCTTCCCCGTAAGTAGATGTGGCTGTGAGATGACGCCCTATACTTTGTTCATCACTATATTCTCAACATCTAGGCCTGGTACAGACCAGGTGGGTGTGTGATCAAAGTCTGTGCAATGAATGTACACGCCCAGACTCAGAGTGAGTGTGTTAGAAGATGGCTCCCACCACCCAGCAGTTAGAGAGGAGGTAACGCAGGCAGGGGTCATCCTACCACAGCAGCTAATGAGCAAGACGCGGGGCCTGAGAAAAACTGAACCCTGGCCCACAGACGCCAAAGAACTGGCTTTGCTTTTTGTGTGTTTCATTTGCCAGTCGGAAGCTTGGGGGATAATTTAGTGGAATCACTTCACAGATACGTTTAACCTGAAATAATCCAACTATAGGTGCTTGGCAAACAATCAAACAGAAAACAAGGCCCAAGAGAGAGGGAAGTAATTTAGATGGCAGGATGGTGCATTAGGAGTGCCACATGGTGAGCACAGGCCCACAGTGGGTGTGAGGTGTGACAACGGGGACCACTTCCCTCCTGCATGTGTGTCTCACGCTGTTCTAGAATGATTACGGTTCTGCTGTACACCATCACTTATTTTTCATGCAACCTGGTCCCTAAACTTAAGGAAATGTCTTTATCCAATAATCAACTGGGAAAAAATATTGGCTGAACCCCATACTTTGTAAGTGCTCATGAGATTTTCAAAGATGGTTCTTACACACTAACTTTAGAATCCCCAGACCTTCAGTCCCAGCTGTGCTCTTTAGTAACTACATGATCTTAAGTAGGTAATGACGTAACCCTGTAGAGCTTCTGTTCTCCTGGTGGGCAAATGTGGGATAATATCTGTCCCTCACAGGCTCACGGTGAGGATTAAATGAAGGAAACGCATGCTCAACACTTAGCAGAGTGCTTGGTACACAGTAAGGGCTCAATAAACCAAAGCTATTATTTTTAGTGGTGGTAATAGCACTGCTTTTATTTGGCACTTAAAGCTGTGTAGCTAATCTGGGCATTCCACCAGGTTGCTGAAGCAAAATACAGCCCCTTAATAAATACCTTCCACACAGCTGGTCATTTAAATCTGACTGCATTTTTGTTTCTCAGTTATTGGACATATTATTTCCTACCTGATGGTCTTGCTCTGGCCCAAACAAGCTGACTAATTATTGCAATTCCAGAGCACCTACCATCATCCGGAACCAGCTTTCTCTAGAGGAGAGACTGAAATTAACAGGCAATTAGCAAGTTTAACAGGATTTCCTTTCCCCAACCCACCCCTGGTACCTCTAACACATTAAACTGATCACAATAGTTATTTTAAGGAAATTCAGCAGAGGTACTTGTAGGTCATGAATCATCTTGTGTTGGCCACGGATAGATCGTGAAATCCTGTTGCCAGGAGCCTGGTAGGAGTGTGGCAGGGATGCCGAAGTCAGGAAAGCCACCTCAGCCACCAAGTAGCCATGTGGCTGTAGTGACTGGGGCAAGTCACTATCCAACTCTGGGCTTCAGTTTCTTCATCAATAAGTAAGGAAATGGCCAGGTACCATAGCTCACCCCTGTAATCCTATCACTTTGGGAGGCTCAGGCGGGTGGATCACTTGAGGTCAGAAGGTTGAGACCAGTCTGGCCAAAGTGGCAAAACCCCATTTCTACTAAAACTACAAAAATTAGTGGAGCATGGTGGCAAACACCTGTAATCCCACCTAGTCAGGAGGCTGATACAGGAGGGTGGATTGAACCCAAGAGAAGGAGGCTGTAGTGAGCTAAGATCACACCACTGCACCTGAGCCTGGATGATAGATTGAGACTCCATCTCAGTAAATAAATAAAATAAGGAAGTTAGTCTGCCCAATTCCTGTGACTCCTTCCAACCCAGGAATCTGGTGTCCAAACTGGGGCTGGCCACTGAACTACATAGAAGCAAATACCTCAGTTACCTTATCTACACCATTCATCCAACAGCTAAGTATTAGTCCCTATTAGGCACTATGTACTGTGCTAGGTGTTTGGAAGAGTCACTCTCAGGCCTATCCTATCTCAGCAACCTGTAGGAATGCCCTCACCTCCAGAGGTAGCCTCCTTGGAAGGAAAATACTTCATCTCACATTCATTTCTTTCCTCCCTGTACCTGGAATCACTGGGGGCACCCTCTCTGAAATGCCCTATTTGCTGAAAAGTGTCAGAGAAGTGGAACCCAGGCATGGGGCCTTCAGCACAAAGGGAGAAAGTCTTGGGAGAGGGAGAAGTTAGGAATGAAGAAATCCTGGCCTCCCACTATCCAAGCTTATGATAAAAAAAAAAATTGTACAGATGAGCACATTTCTTCCCTTTAGTATTTCTTCTTTGGCATGACCCAAAGACCACTCCCATAAAAGGCCATACCCTAGTGTTTTCTGGCAATCTAGGGGTGAATTCCCTGTTAGATCTCAGGATGGGAGAAAAACAGGATTTGGGAGTTCTTTTAACAATCACTAAATGAACCTAATCTTGACTTCTCCTTTTGTCATCTGCCAAAGGCAAGTGGTCTTGATGGCTACTCGATAAAGCCGTTTGTGGGACAAATAAGAGTGTGCATCTCAACATGCTTTGCAAACTGCAAAAATAATAATTGTGGTTCTCTCTTGGCCTTCCACTTCACAATACTGAGCTGACCTTACAAATTAGCTCAACAGGTGGTTGCCTCCATGGTAGAATTTGAATAGCACTATAAAGTTTCACCTGTCCAAAAGTATCTTTCCTCTGGCCTGAAATTCAACCATTAGTGCTTCATTCTGTTGTGGGGCTTACAAGCTTCTCAGGGTTCATGAGCACTCTATTAGAAACACTGTTGCAGCTGTTGTAATCACCCAACAGGTTCTTCCCACTTGCTGCATAGACAAAACCAGTTTGCTAAGAACACGCTACTGCAGTAAAGAAAATTTAATTAACACAAGGCCAGCTACATGGAAGACAGAGTTATTACTCCCATCGGTCTCTCTGAAGGCTGAGAGGTCAGTGTTTTTCAAGGATAGTTTGATACACAGGGGATTAGGGAATGGGTGCTGCTGATTGGTTGGGAATGAAATCACAGGGGTGTGGAAAATGGTCCTCTTGAACTTAGTTTCCCTCTGGGTGGGGGCCCCAAGACTGGCTGACTCATGAGTCTCAAGTCTGGATGGAATCAGTCTAAAAAATCTAAAAAGACCAATCTTAGGTTCTACAATACTGATGTTATCTACAGGAGCAATTGGGGAAGTCACAAATCTTGTGACCTCTGGCCACACGACCCCTGAGCAGTAAAGAATGATAGAAAATTTGCCTCTATCTTAGCAGAATTCAGACCCCTTTCATAATCTTAACCTTCTGGCCTTTCGTTGGTTTTGCAAAGGTGGCTTCATTTGGGGAGTGACTATTATCCTTGTCTTAAGGTTAAACTATAAACTGAACCTCTGAAAGTTAGCTTGGCCTACACCTAGGAAAATCCAAGGACAACTTGGAGGTTTAAAGCAAGATGGAGTCAACCATGTCAGATTTCTCTTACTTTCATAATTTCACAAAAGCAGTTTCATTGTGACCTGCTAATACTGTGAAGAAAAATCGTACTCATTGGGCCTTAGGCATATTCTAGGTTCTTTACGTTACTTAATTCCTTTTTATCCCAAACCAGTCTGTAAGACAGAATTTACTATTCAGTGTATTTCTAAAACTGGGAAACCAAGTCTCAAGAAGTTTAGTAAACTTGTCAAAGGGTCAAGTAAGTCATGAGGTTAGGACTTTAACATGGGTGGGGCTGGGAAGGTATTAGACACAGGGTATCAGGCCAGGGGAGATGCCCTAGAGCCAGCGACACTCCATCTACTAAACTTCTTCTAGCCTGGCACCGAATGACCCAGTCACCTCCACAAGGACAGGCAGAGCTTCTGCCAGGAAAGAATGGGCATGCTGTTTGTTTTCCAAAACAGCGTATCTCCTCTGGCTAATCTGAACGTATTTCTTACAGGGCTCTTGAATGCCCCTTTGTAGCCGCGTGGGTGAACAGGCATCAGGAACATTCGGCCCCGCTGCTCCACTGAGAGCCAGCACCATTCGCTGGGTAATTATCCTGCTGTCATCTCACCTCGGGAGAGAATGCAAGGCGCCCTCCTTCCAAATCTGGCCCGTCACGCCAGCAACACTTTTATTTTTAGAAGCTGTTTTCCCCTCATAATTTCACAACCTCTGATCTGCCACTCTCCAGTGAATATAAATTAAAGCACAACAATGAGATATGGAGAAATGTTTTCTCCCATCATCTCCAGCTCTCTGAACCCAGGGCTGGGAGTGAGTGGAGCCCCCGATTTGTTTCCCAGGGTAGAGGAAAAGGGAGGCAGTGAGAAGTGCTACCTGGTCGCTTCCGGCTCTGATGAACGGCTGCCAACCAATTATTAGGGAGGAGGGGGTAGCACTTGCAAAAATGTCAGGTCTCTGAGAGCCCAGAGAGGGAGAAGTGTGGAGGATTATTATTACACCCAGGTGGAAGCCTGGCCACGGCTGACCTCCTAAGGAAAGAGACAGCCCATAAAATAGCTGGGAAGGAATGGAGTTCACAGGGGACGAGATTTCTAGATTACAGCCTCAGAGTCATTCTCATATTTAGCTCCTAAAATCTGGAGCTGAAGGAACAAAAGCAACCTTGAAGAACAGGTAAAGGGAGCCTGGTCTGAATTCTAAGCTCCCGATAGCCAGGCCACAAAACGACAGACATCCTGTACACACACGCCTGCCCCATCGCTAAAGCAAGCCCCAGAGTCAGACGCTTAGAGGCTGGCCTTTCATGAGATGACAATACCTGCCAAACACAAGAGGAAAATAAAGGTCTTAGTCCAGCCAGGCAGTGCCCTAGAGTGACCGGAGCATGGGAGTTTCAACCAGACTGTGCCAGGCTTTAATCCTCACTCTACTCCTCCCAGATGTGCTATCTAAGCAAGTCACTCAGCTTCTCTGAGCCTCAGTTTCCTGCTTATAGAGAGGGAATAATCCTAATACTTTCCTGGTGCCAGGTTTGAAAGACCAAATGAATGTCAACTGCCTGGCAGTCTACTTAGAACAGTAAGAGGGGCTAAAGTCAGTTTAAACCGGCCAGGTGAGGTGCCTCACGCCTGTAATCCCAGCACTCTGGGAGGCTGAGGTGGGCAGATCACTTGACGTCTCAGGAGTTCAAGACCAGCCTGGCCAACATGGTAAAACCCCGTGTTTACTGAAAATACAAAAATTAGCTGGGCATGGTAGCAGGCACCTATAATCCCAGCTACCCAGGAGGCTGAGGCAGGAAAATTGCTTGAACCCAAGAGGTGGAGGTTGCAATGAGCCAAGATTGTGCCACTGCACTCCAGCCTAGGCAACAGAGCTAGACTCCCTCTCAAAAAAAATAAAGTTAGTTCAAACCATCCCTCTCTACCCTCTCTTTCCCTACCTCATTGTCATACCACAGAGAACAAATTCCTCATGAATTCCTAAACAGTATCCCTGCTAAATTCTGGTACCAAGTGCTGGGCAGGGCATGGTTTTGTAACCAGCTGTCAGGCAGCAACGACTTCACAGCCCTGCTGTATTCGGTGTGTGGTCAAACTTCTGGGACAAGAATCCGAGTCGTAGGGCTCTAGTGGGAACCTACCAATGCCTGACTACAAGTACACAGCACTGTCCCTTCCTTCATCCCAGGCCTGACCTAAGAGGGCTGGGACACCACAGGACTATTGATCCCAGTGAGAGCTCAGGGTGCCAAAACACTGCCTGCCACATGATTCCTGTTGGTCCTTCCCAGGACGCCAACAGGCCTGGAGGCTGGAGGTCTCTCTGCCCACACTGCCACACAAGACCTGGAGCCGGGGGCCCATGCTCCATAGCTGCATTTCTGACCCAGTTGGATACCTTGACATGGTCCCAGCAAGCAACAGAGCACCCACCGTACAGCCTTCCCCAGCCCCACAGAGGGACTGTCCCTGCCAAGCAGAGGTGCCACCCAGATTCTGGCAGCAGGGGAGACTCCCCAACCATGCCACCTCCCCTGGTGGCCTGCGGCCCACTCCACTCCGTTACCGCCAGATACTCAGGTTGGCCTGCTTTGCTGTTTGCAAAGGGCAGATAGGAAAGGTCGGGCAAGTGGATGAAACCTAAACCATGCTCTCTGCTACGGCCATGGAGGCTTCCCAGGTATTATCATTACTACATAGCTGTAATATATTAATATTACTACAATTGATATTATTGTAATGTTACTATATCATCATATATTATAACATTACTGTAATGTTACTATAATATAGTTTTATATATACATATCCGTAATATAAACACATTATAAAGCTGTAATAGCTAATCTTAATTCTGCTATGTGGCAAGTCTGTATTAAGCGTTGTCCCACTCTAAACTCCCCATAAACATATTAGATACAAACTATCATTGAATTTCATTTTACAGACAAGGACAATCCAAGATGCTAAGTTGCTCGCCCGAGGCCACACAGTCCACAAGAGCGCAAGTTCCCACTCAGGCCTGTTCTCTCAGCTACTGTGCCACCCAGCTCTGCAAATGTGGCCACCCAAACCCACAAGCCAATCCAGCCAGCGACACAGTGGTACAACCAAATCTAAGGCTCTGTCCCCCAGATCTCCACCAGGTGCCTGGGATTCTTCTATTTGTGTTTTTTTTGTTTTAAAGCTTAACCTCCTCCTTAAACACAAATATCCCTGGGACAGGATGGAAATTCACAAACAGGTACATCATTTTCACAAAGCCTTTTCTTCCAGATAGCTGGCCAAGAGCAGGAGAGGGGGCCCTGGGCAAATTTGGGGGATCACATCAAAGCTCACTTGCCCCCACATACCCCTCTGCTTTTTTTTTTTTTTTTTTTTTTTTTTGAGACAGAGTTTCACTCTTGTTACCCAGGCTGGAGTACAATGGCTCAATCTCGGCTCACCGCAACCTCCACCTCCTGGGTTCAGGCAATTCTCCTGCCTCAGCCCCCTGAGTAGCTGGGACTACAGGCACGCACCACCATGCCCAGCTAATTTTTTGTATTTTTAGTAGAGACGGAGTTTCACCGTGTTGACCAGGATGGTCTCGATCTCTTGACATCGTGATCCACCCGCCTCGGCCTCCCAAAGTGCTGGGATTACACGCGTGAGCCACTGCGCCCGGCCCACCCCTCTGCTTTCTACATGCTCTTCCGTTCCTGATGGATTCTTAAATCATATCTCTGCTAAAATCCTGGTGCCGGGTGCTCTTCCATTCTCCCAGTGATCCAGAACTTTCTTGCTGTCATAAAGAAAACTGATTTAATAAGTAAACTCATACTTAGGAAGCTTCCAATCCCCTCTGGCCCACCACGATATCTCACATCATCATCAGACCAAAAGAATCCATACTCTTGTCAGTGATGCCTCAGCAAAATAAACTTTACTTGATGAGGAAGCCCACATGACTAGCAAGGCAAGGAGGTTCTCTGTGCTGGCCCCTCCTCTCCCCTGCACTCCATCACAGCCTGCTACCGTCTGCTCATTTAGACTAGCAGCTGATGCTGTGGGATCGTTAACTCACTGAAACTGTCACAAAATTGGGGCATCATGGGGAACCTAGGAAAACAGACAAGCAATAAAGATTCCATATGTGCCTGGCCCACACCTGAGTTTGGCTCAGGATGTCCCTATTAAATCCCATCATTCACATTTTTTTTTGAAATTTTTATATATATATTTTTTGAGACAGAGTCTCACTCTTGTCGCCCAGATGGAGTGCAGTGGCGCCATCTCAGCTCACTGCAACCTCCACCTCCCAGGTTCAGGCCATTCTCCTGCCTCAGCCTCCTGAATAGCTGGGATTACAGGAACCCACTAATTTTTGTACTTTTAGTAGAGACAGGGTTTTGCCATGTTGACCAGGCTGGTCTCAAACTCCTGACCTCAGGTAATCTGCCCGCCTCAGCCTCCCAAATCGCTGGGATTACAGGCGTGAGCCACCACACCCAGCCTATTTATTTCATGTGTGTATGAGTGTGTGTATATATATATAACATATACAAATATATGTTATATATATGTATATATAACATATATGTTATATATAATAATATAATTATTATCAATAATAATTGTTATCAATAATATATGTTATATATACATGTATATATAACATATACATATATTTATATGTATATATATATACACATATATATACGTATATATAACATATATATACGTATATATATACGTATATATAACATATACATATGTATCTATACGTATATATAACATATATATACATATATATAACATATATATGTATATATATACACACACAGATACACACATGAATATATACACATGAAATAAATGAATTCATATATATTTCATATATATGGAATAAATTATGTATAAATAAAATTTATTAAAAATTTATTTTGTATATATTTGTATATGTGAAATAAATATTTTCATCTTATATATTTATATATAATATATGTAAACATGTATAAGCATTAATATACATTTATGTGGCTCTCTATAAAAGAAAGTGAAACCTCCTTAAGCGTGAACGTCATCTCCCAGGGGCATTTTTATGAGATGCACATGAAGACAGCAATGGTTAATCTAAAGGAGTGACTTGCTTGTGGGGGAACTTCATTCACTACAACTCCAAGTAAGAGAGGTTTTGACAGATGAGAGGAGGGGTTCTAGAGGAGGTCACCTTGCCTCCTAGCACAGAGGTAAGGCTCCACCGAAGCTGGAGAATAACGTTCACGAGGAGATTGGCAGGCCCCAGATGCTTGCAGCTGCTGGGGCAGAGGCTTCTATTCCTTGCCATGGGGGCCTCTGCATAAAGCTGCTCCCAGCATGGCGGTTGGCCTGTCCCACAGTGAAAGCGTAGGGGATGGGGAGGAGGGAGGGAGGGAGGGGCAGGCTCCACTGTGGAAGGCCTAGTCTTTCACAATCTAATCCCAGCAGTGATATATCAATCACCTCTGCTATGTTATTAGTCACACAGACCGATCCTGGTGCAATGTGGGAGAGGACCACACAGGGTACAAATCCTGGGAGGTGGGGGCCCTTGGGCCATTTGGAGGGTGGTTACTCCAGCAGTAGAGCATGGTAAGCACACATATGGAGGTGCCCAGATTGCAGACATAGACCCCTGGGCAGGTCATCTAACCTCACTTAGGCTGTTTGCACTTATGGAAAATGAGAATAGTAGACTCGTCAGGGCTTGGCGATGCCTATGAAAGCACATTGAACAAAGGGAAGTGGGCTGCCAGTGTAACGCAGCATGGCTTTGACTGCAGTGCAGCAGCACAGTTGTGAGGACTCCTATTCTGTTGAGCTAACGGGCCTGACCCACCCATATCAATCAGTGCCAGTGTGTATTTCACGTTGCCAATACCCAGTGTCAAAAAGTCAAGTGTTGCAAAATACAGCTTGGGTGAGATCTCTTTAATGACCTGTTAAAGCTGATTTATAATTAGCCTTTTACCTGAATACACGTAAGGTGTCTGGAGTTCTTGCTACTTCTTGCTTGGAAATAATCTGTTTCTTCATCTGAATGTCCTCCCTTTATCTGATTTCCTTAGCAACCCTTGTTTTCTATTTTCTTTGACAGTACAAAATTAAGTATTGGTCCAGTCCCTCTCTGGGATATCACAGGTTCTAAAACACTCAGCCCTGGTGTCATTGATCCCAACCTCAACCCTCCCACTGGTCCTTCCCTCCCCTGCCCCCTTACCACGGCCTAAGGGCTCTCAAGACAGACCTGTTCATCTCCGGCATTTAGAATACGAGGACTTTCTCACCAGGGAATACCTCTTTCTAAAATCCCCACAATGCCCATCATATAACAAGAGCGCCAGACCAGGAGTCAAGACCTGGAGTGGTGATCCTGACTTTCATCCTTAACTGCAGCGTGACCTGGGCAGGTCACTTCACTGCTCTAAGCGATTTAGTTCTGGTTACTAAAGATCAGATGATTCTACCCACAATTCACTGAGCACCTCTGGGCCTTCTATTATGGCCTCCTCCCTTGCCTCCCTGCAGCTCCCCGACAAAAAACAAAGTCAATGCAGCCTTCGTAGATACTCCTCATAGACCTGTTTCTCTCCCTGTGGGCTCTTCTTTCCTTCTCAGCACTGGCAGGACTTAACCATATGTTCCAGGCACTGGGTGTAAAACCAGCACAGCTCTTTGTGGTGGAAATTTAGCTTCGTCTTCCCATCCACCATAGCTAACTAACCCTTGTAGAGTACTTGCTCTGTGTGCCAGGCACTGTTCTACCTCATTAAAACTTCACAGCAGTCCTAAAGAGGTCATTATTATCATCTCCATTTTACTGATGAGGAAACCAAGCTCAGAGAGGGTAAGCAACTTAATTCAAAGTCACCCAGCCTGCATGACGCAGAGCCAGGACTGATGCACAGGCAGTCCGGAACCCCAGCAGGCTGTCTCGGGACTAGATTTCCTTTCCCTATGAAGAATGTAAATTTCTTAATTGCAGGCCCTTTTTATTTTAGGCACAATCAGCATCTGTATTTGTTGACTGTGACAGGCTTCTGTCCTAGGTACATTAAGCATAGAGTCAAACATAAACTCTGTCCCTACCTTTCCAGAGCATATGATCTGATACAGTACAGCAGACAAAACCAAGATTTCCTACACCCGCAGGATTTAGAAGGAATTTTTCTCAACTCTTGTTTTTCACATAAGCAAAGGGAAGCTTCAAGAGACTAAGTTGCTTCTGACGACTCACCTCCCTGCTGCAGAACCAGGACAGAAGCCCAGGCCTTCGATCCCTATCAGGAATTAGATCTAGGCCAGTGGTTCTCAACTGGGATGATTTTGATACCTCACCCACCCCCTGGGAGATTTGGCAATATCTGGGGGCATCTTTGCTTGGCATAGCTGGAGAAGAGAATGTTACTGGCATCTAGTGAGTAGAAGCCAGGGATGCTGTGAAACCCTGCAAAGCACCAGACAGGCTTCACAGCAGAGAAATGGCCCAAACTGTCAATCACTCTGAAGTTGAGAGATACGTTCTGTGGGATTTACCAGGTCTTCGAAGGCTCTTTGTTTCTGTATCTTTACAAGCTGTCGTCTACAGCTGGACACCTTGTCTTATTCATCTCTGGCTCCAGTGCTCAGCAAAGGACCTGGCGTATAATAAAAGCTCACGTAACAAGGGAGGGAGCTGAAGATGAGGGAAGGAAGGAGAGAGGGAGAAAAGGAAGAGAATGACAGAAAAAGCTGTCAGGTTTTCCCGCCAGGCAAAGAAAGTCCAACCCTAAAAATGAAGACCTCTGTTCATAAAACAGAAGACAACGGTTTGAAAACAATTCTTGCATATTGTTCCAGACAGAAGACCAATTCTGAATACCTTAATTATGCTTCAGCACAATTTAGCCTAATACTCACAAAATGAATTGAGCAGAGAACCCAATCTCTGCTACAGAAGATTTCCCCCTCTTAAAGTAAATCTTTTTTATTTTTTTATTTTTTATTTTTTTGAGACAGTCTTCCTCTGTCATCCAGGCTCGAGTGCAGTGGCACGATCTCTCCAGGGATTACAGGAGTGTGCCACCACACCCAGCTACTTTTTGTATTTTTAGTTGAGACAGGGTTTTACAATGTTGGCCAGTCTGGTCTCCAACTTTTGACTTTAAGTGATCCTTCTCAGCCTCCCAAAGAGCTGGGATTACAGGCATGAGCCACTGCACCCAGCCCTCTTAAAGTAATCTTGATTGATGGACATGATGAAGTCAGTGAGGTACAAATGCACTATATTTTTTAAAAAACAACTGGTTCCTTGGAGGTGTCCACTAGGAAAACTGCAGTAGTTACAACTGCCACTGCAAAAGACATAACAGACAGCTCTCACTCCAAGGCAGCTGAGTCACAGAGGAAGGCTGGCCTGAGTGGTCAGTGAGTAGTAAAACCAAATCTCCAAATGCAGTTCACGCTTCACCCCCGACCGAATGACAAATGGCTCCCCCATCAGAGCAAGCTGGCAGGTGCTGCACCACTCCTCCCCTCCCCTGCCACCCATGGTGGGACAATCTGTCAGCAGCCACTAATTCTCAGGAATGCACAGGGAAGCTAGGGAAGTCAGGCTGTGATTATTGGGCAAGGAGAAGGGGTCTCTGAGACCAAAGACCTTCCTGGGAAATGCAGCTCCTGCCTTCCGCAGCAAATAATGCTCAATGACCAGTCAGGGAGAGCAGTGCTCATCTGTACTCTCATCAAGCTATGGGAAGCATCTAGAAAATGCCTTGAAGCCATCAGATGGAAACATCCTCACATTTTCCTCCCTCCTGTAAGTAATGCTTTCCACAGTTCTCCCAAGCCCTTCCTTTGTCCACTGGTACACTTCTTCCAAAGCCCTCAGGATGCATCCCACGGCATGCCTTTCCCAGGCTCCAGGTGGGCACCATGCCCTCCCCACTTTATTCCCCAACTGCACACCTGTCTCCATCGCAGACACCTTCACATGCCTGGCTGGCAGGCCCTCAGCCCTGCCCATCTACCCGTCTTTGTTCTGCGACCACCTTCACAGTCCTCCCTTGGGCTCCGCAGTGGGCACACTTGCCGTGGAACCAATGGAGCTCAAAATCCTTTATTGCACAAGCCCCTTTCAACCCTCCCCCCTGCACGCACGCGCGCACACACACACACACACACACACCTCATCATGTATTCGTGATGTTGTGTTTTTTTTTCTTAAAGAGGACCTCCAAATTATATCTAAGATTCAGGCTTTATAGGACCTGGCTCTTTCCTGCCAAAATATGATCTTTCCAGAGCCCAACATTCCTTGCAAATACTAGGTATTTAATAAGGGCTGAAGGATTGAAAAGAATAGATCCCAACCATGATTACCATTAATTAGCAGTAAGTATATAAGACGAACGGGAGGATCTGTGTTTCTCTCAGGCTGGCTTTAATAATTCTTCCTCTACTGTCAAACTGAAAAGAGCCAATAGTCTCCCCTATCTCAAATCCAGGATCCTCTGGAGGGTTTAAGTCACAGCCAGCTGGACCCCACCTCCCAAGGATAAGGTTCAGTAGGTCTAGAGCAGGACTCAGGATCTGCATTTCTAACAAATTCCTGGTGATGTTGCTGCTGCTGGTCCGAGGCCCACACTCTGAGAATCACTGTGAGCCCATGCATTCTCAACAGGGGCCATATTGCCCCCAAGAGGGTGAAACTGGTTCTTGGGGTGGGTGACAAAAAATTATTCATTCATTCATTTTCAGGCAGAGTTTCGCTCTTGTTGCCCAGGCTGGAGTGCAATGGTGTGATCTTGGCTCACTACAACCTCTGTCTCCCAGGTTTAAGCTAATCTCCTGTCTCAGCCTCCCAGGTAGCTGGGATTGCAGGCACACCCTGCCATGCCCAGCCAATTTTTGTATTTTTAATAGAGGTGGGGTTTCATCTTATTGGTCAGGCTGGTCTCAAACTCCTGACCTCAGGTGATCCATCCGCCTCAGCCTCCCAAAGTGCTGGGATTACAGGCGTGAGCCACTGCGCCCGGCCTATTCTTTTTATTATAAGGCAGATATGTATATACACACACATACACATATATACAGCACACAATCAGGTGTGCAGTATATCCCTGGTGTTAAAACTTCATGGGTAGACAATTAGGGAAAAAGGTGCCTAGAAAGACTCTTTAGAGGGCAATAATGATAAAACATTGAGAAACACCGACTTGGCCCAAGTACCTCATTGATGCTCAGTCCCCAGCAGCCTGAGCCAGAGTCCCTCACTTGCGGTGACCTAGAGTCCACACCATATCTGATACTGTGGAAGAAGCATTAGACTTGGACTCAAAAAACCCAGGTTCAAATCCTAGCTCTGCAATAACTTCAGGCCATCCCACCCATACCCACTTCAGCTGCTGTACTGAAATAGATAAAAGTTACAACCACCAAAACTGCCTGCGAGAGAATGCTGTGCGTGCTTGGAAGAGATACATTAGTGGGTTGTTTATAGGAATAGGACTGAGCAAAACCCCAAAGGACATGGCTGAGTAGCAAAAGCAGCGCATGAAACCGTCTCCCATGGAGGCTGGGCCTGTCAACTGCCTCGATTCGCTGAGTGTAGAAATGCATGTTTCAGGCCAAGCAGGATTACTTGGCACAAGAGAGGCCAGGCTGGGGTGGGAAGTATGGAGAGACGGTGGCTGCCAGGGACAGGCTGGGGCAGGGCAAGAACACCATGCAACATGTAGGTGGGTCCTTATTTGGGCAAGTTCTCAGGGGCAGCTATATAAACTCCTTCGCCACCCCTAAGAATTCTGTACTTTGTCATACAAATGCCTCTAAATAATGCCTTTGGGGACAGCAGATTATTTGGGGTAGAGCCAAGACAGGCTGAGTCCACTTTAATGTTATGCTGGCTCAAAAACGGAGATGCACACATAAGGGGGACCCCAGACTCCTGGGTTGCACATCTTGTCACTGTTACTACGTGTCCAATCTCCCAGGCCCTAAATGAGGATTCATCAGCAATAAGCGTGTAACAGGAAAGGGAAGATCTGTGTTTCCCTGAGGCAAACTTTAATAATTCTTCTGGTTGGGCATGGTGGCTCACATCTATAATCCCAGCATTTTGGGAGGCCCAGACAGGTGGATCATGAGGTCAGGCATAGTGAAACCCTGTCTCTACTAAAAATACAAAAACTTAGCTGGGTGTGGTAGTGGGCGCCTCTTATCCCAGCTACTCGGGAGGCTGAGGCAGAAGAATTGCTTGAACCTGGGAGGTAGAGGTTGCAGTGAGCCAAGATCACACCACGGCACTCCAGCCCAGGTGGCAGTGCAAGACTCCATCTCAAAAAAAGAAAAAAATTCTTCTACCATCGACCTGAAAAGAACCAATAGGAACCAATAGTCTCTACCTCTAATCCAGAATCCCATTTCTTCCTCAGAAACTCTATGTCCAATCAGCCACCGAACGCTATAGGTTGATAGGTTGATCCCAGTGGGTCAGCTCTTCTGCTCCAGTTTCTCTTAGTACCTAGGACCTGATCCCCGTATCTCTCTTGGGGGCTTCCATTTCTTATCTAGGCTCCAGCTCAGCCTGTCCAGCCCATGAGCCACCCCGAATGCTAAAGCTGTCTTCTTGGTGAACAGGTCGGATTATCCTAACTGTATATCCTTGGTCTAAGCAAGGATGGGTAACAGAAGTGGTCTAAGCCACCTGGGTCCTGGAGAGGAGGTTAAGTGATAAACAGGATGTGGTCAAGGTGTCCTAGGCAGCAGCCCTTTGCAATGTAGGTGGACATCAGTGTTGTGAATGGGGTGGTCTGATTTGGTGCAAGAGATCCCGAACTTGTGTCTAGCTAGAGTAAGGAGAGACAGAACAAAGTATATTGGACCTCAGAGACAGGGCATGGGGCAGGGGCTGGTTCCAAGTGAAATGTAAGGATCCCCACGTCCCTCTACAGTCCCTCAAATGGTGAGGTTTAGCACACAGTAATAAGGGGTGGGAAGAGCATGGGTTTGGGTATCATTTTTCTCTCATGCAAACCGTGGAACCAGGAGCAGTGATGTCACAGTGATGTCACTCCCCTGAGGCTCAGTCTCCTCCTAAGATGGGAATGAGAATGTCTACTGCATAGGCTGTGGGATGATTTAGTGAGAAGTAAGCACCCAACAGATGGTGGTGATGACAATGCTGGAGCCGGGTGACTCGAGCGCCTTCACTGTCACGCTTGCTCTCGTCTGAACATGCTCCCATGTCTCCACATTGCTCTTGTGTCCAGAAGCAAATGCAATGATCCACTGCCACTTAACCAACACAGAACTGAATGAGATTGTCACCTTCCTTTTCTAAAACACACCCTGCAGACAGCGCAGTCTACAGTCACATGAAGGCTGGGAGAAGATGCTGAACAACATTTACTCCTGTTGAAAATGATAATGCATAAGCCTCAGAGTATTTTCATATGTGCTGCTACTAAGCCACCGCTCCCCGACCTTGAGCAGATGGGCTCGGGATCCACGTGTAGCCCTGTTAAATTTTATCATTTCAGATTCAGTCTCTCTCTCTCTCCTATCATCCTCCCACCCTCCCTCTCTCCCCCAGCTCTCTCCTCCACCCCCTCCTTATCCTTTGTGACATTTTTGGATTTTTGTTTCTAGTATGTCTTCTAGCTTCTTGACATCAGAAATGTGATGAACTCATTCCCTATTATTATCCAAATCAATGACAAAACTCCTGACTAAGACAAAGCCCTGTCAAGCCACGTGAAACCACGGGAACCCCCACCCCCCCCTTGGAAGACGCACCAGACCATTCACTGATACTCTCTGGGTGCATCCCTCCCACCAGTGACACAGCCTCGCCATTCTTGCAGCCCGTCCAGTTTTCTCCCATCTTTCCGCAAGGGCATCACTGAGAAACCTTAGCAAATCTATTACCCACACCCTTCTATTCTCCTTTCACCCCCTCATTTGATCAGCCTCCGTGTCCTGCTGGCTCCACCTCAAAATGGCTCCTGTGCACGCTTTCCTCTGCATCTCCACAGCCACACACCTCACAGGGATTTGTCATCTCCCCCACATACCACTGCAGTGACTCCCTAACGGGTCTTCTCGCCTACATGGCTAGACTCTGTCCAGAAAGGGTGTAAGGCGGCTCAGCCATGGATATTCAATGTCACTACCTAGTCCTAATGTGATCGTTACCTACAGGCCACTCACACTTTTTTTTTAATGCCTTAAGTATTTTTTGTTTATTCCTTTTTGTTGTCTAGTTCCACACTCCAGTATTTCTTTGGTGATGACAGATCTTCTCCCAAAATGACAAAAAACTTAGAAACATTTTCCATGTATTTTTAACATCTGCGTCAGTGAACAAAGAAATCATGGTTGGTGGCAGGGTGGGGAGGGAGAAGAGGGAAATTAGCTTTAGCTTTTATAAGAACTTCCATCGGCACTGGATGGACTGGAATGTGACATCGATTGGGCCTAATCACAAGAAAGGATACATTAACTTGCCATGAATATATTTACCAGATTTTACAATACCATTTTTAAAACCCTCTACAGAAGCCAATTTTCTTACGAGAAAATTACCCTACCAAGATTTTTTTTTAGAATAAGCAAACCCAAATTTCTTTCTTAGCCTAACTCAGTCCATCCGGCTCTGACACCATGGCCTGAGGACAGACACTGATGCTATCTTGGAGCCTCTGCCTCTCCCCCTTCAGGAAAGTTCTGCAGCCTGAAGGAGGCAGAGAAACTTGAAGATGCAAAGAAAAACCAGACATCTGTTATGTCTCTTGATGTTAGGGCGTGGGAGTGAAATCCCAGCTCACCCACACTCCTGGGGAGGCTAGAATTTAACGGGATGCTTGAGATTGTGGGCTGAGGGTGAGGCTGCAGCCAAAGATGCTGGAAGCTGGACCTGGAGGTGATTTAATGACCAGAGGGGCAAGGCCAGGGAGGGAGAGCCTTGCAGGAACTTAGTGACACAACAGCTCCCAGAGTGGGACAGAAAGAAGTGGACACACTGTGACATTTTCTCATTTTCTTTCCTTCTCTGCCATTCCCCAGATGCGCCTCACCAATTCTCAGCCCATTCTTTCCTTCCACACAAGCCCCACAGCACGTTTGCTCTGGCTCAAGAAGCATTTCCACTCCTGTGCTGCTATAGAACCCACCCTCCCCACTGGATCGGATGCACTGGGACAGCAGGATTGTGACCTAGCTGCCATCCTGAGTACCTGGCACATGCAGGTGCTAAGCAGATATTCCTTCAAAACAAAGAAAAGATGATGTCGCATCACTACTTAGCTTCTACCCTGGGGCTGGTTTACAAATCTTTGTTGAATTCCATGTCCTTTTCTCCTTTTGTTTTTGTTTTTTGTAAAAACGTATCATTTAACTTGCCGTAACTCTTGCTTTGAGATCACAAATGTCAAAGAGGTTAACTCCAAGTCACATCCAAGAACACCATTTCTGTTGGGTTAAGGCCCCACCCTTATGAGCTCTAATTATCTCCTTAATGTCTAATAGGAGGAAAATGTTACCAAATCAGAAATAAGTTTTCTAAAACTAAGGCTTCCAATGCTGAAGAGAAGGTACAAAATGAGTAAAGCATATTCCCTCATTCACTTATACAGTGAAACAGCAATGTCTAGGGCACTCCCATGCGCCAGGCAGCCTGTCAGGCTTTGGGGAGGCAAAAGGATGAAGAACACATGGTTATCACCACCCTAAGCAACTCTCAGCCTGTAGAGCTTTTCCAGTCATTCAATGGGCATTTGATAAGCCCATGAGGTGCACCTGGGCCTTCTTTTTTTTTTTTTTTTTTTTTGGGGGGGGCATAGGTCTTTCAGGCCCAGCCTTGGGTGCAATGGGGGGGATTCCCCTCACCGACACCCCTCTCCTTTGTGGTAGGTAGGTTTACATACC